>NW_005843208.1:33286-39145 GCF_000455745.1 Alligator sinensis
GCCACCGCCGCCTCTCGCGCAGCAGAGAGGTGCTCCATCATGAAGGCCGAAGTGCAGAACTACCAGGAAGAGACGGAGAAGCAGAAGGCATCCATCGATGCCCTGAAGAGGCAGCTGAACTCCCAAGGCGAACGCCAGGAGGAGCTCCGCGCAGAGGTGAAGGCCTGGCAGGAGAAGTACTTCCAAAAGGAACAGCTCTTGTCCTCCCTGCAGCAAGAACTCGCCAAAGCCCAAGCCCTTGTTGGGGAGCTCATGCCCATGAAACGTCTGTACCAGCAGCAGCAGGTCGAGCAGTCCTCTCTGGAAAGCAAGCACCGGGAAGAGCTGGAGCAGAGGCAGAGAGCTGCCAGCACCTTGCAAGCAGAGCTCGCCAAGGCCAAGCTGGAATTGGCAGAGGTCCGCAGCGTGAAAGAGAGGTTCTCCGAACAAGACCGAGCGGTGCAGAGGCTGCAAGTGGAGAACGCCAGCTACCTGGAGCGTCTCGCCGTGCTCCAGCAGGCCAATGCCAGGTTGGCCGAGGAGAACAGAGGGCTCAGCGAGAAGTCCAGCCATGGGCGGCAGAAGTTCGACGCTGAGCTCAGCCAGCTGAAGGAGAAGCACGCCCAAGAGCTGGAGCGCCTCAAGCTGGAGTCAGGGAAGCTGGTGGCTGGGAGCAAGCAGGAGGCTGAAGAAGCCGTGAAGAAGCTGGAAGCAATGACGAACAAGTACGAGAATGCCAAAGTCAAGGTCCTTGAGGAGAGGCAGAAATTCCAGGAGGAGAGACAGAAGCTGGTGTCTCAGGTAAGTCTCCCTCGGGGCAGTTTAGCCGGACGTGAGCGTCCTCTGGCTGAGGGGAGGGGGGCGAGAGGGGAAGGGGAAACCACTTCTTGTGCAGCCTGTAGTCCTGTATGCATACAGCCCAGTCATGTATGGCGTCCCACCACGTCTCAGATCATTTTCCAAAGCGGTGGGGGGTTGGACTTGATCTTTCGAGGTCCCTTCCAGCCCTTAATTCCTGTGATTCACTGGAGATCCATCTGCCCACTGGGTCTCCAGGGCTTTGGACGTATGGCTCCTCTGGGCAGGACTGCACCGGAGAGCATTGGGGTCCACTCTTAAATATACCCCCAACTGACTGTATTCAGGACTTACTTGGGTGGGAAAAGGAACAGCAGCTTCCATGGTCCCCAGGAACTGGTGCTCCTGTGCCTGCCAAAACATTGATCCTTGCTTGGGGGATGCCTTTGAGAGACATAGGTGACCTGGCTGGGTACTTCTGCCACACACTCAGTTGGACAGGTTAGGAGGCTGGAAAACAGCATCCCTGTCCACAGTTGACCCAGTGGTGCGGTAGCTCAGGCTTCCTTTACGTTCCAGTGTGGCTGCAACTTCAGAGAGGGGCACTGGGATGACAGAGCAGGTGCTAGCACTGCACAGGGTTGAGTCTCTGCCTCAACTCCATGCGTGAATTGTAGAGCCAGTGGTGTTATGTAGGTCATGGTCTTGGTCTCCCTCTCCCCTAGTGCCCAGTCAGGGCTGAGCAGGAGCCCTCCCCAAGCTCCCTCTCCCTGCCTTTAAGCATAGGCCATCTGTTTCCAGCGCGCGCTGTATTCACTCTGCCTTCCTTGCCTGCCCCGTTTACACAGGTGGAGCAGCTAGAGGTATTTCAGAAAGAACAAGCTAAGCAGGTAACACATGCGAAGTGCCCGCTGCTTAAACGGTGACAGTGCATGACTCTAGCTGCTGCTGCTCCCCGCCACAGCTGCCGTCTCCTGTTGTGAACTGTTTGCAATGGGGACTCGGCTCTGGGTGGTCCCAGAGTGAGCCGCGAGTGCTGGTTTGCTCCGAGTAACTGGCTTGGGCTCTCACCCTGCCGTGGCGGGGCAGTGCCAGGGCCACACGGTCTCTAACCCAAAGCCACCAAGTCCCACGTGTTTGCCCTAACGCCGCCGAAACGTCTCGGCACACAGGTCAGCATGGCTTTCCTTCTCTCCTTCCCCGCTGCAGTAGCACAGCAGGAAGCTAGCTGTGCAGGCTTTGTGCCCCTGGCAGCATCTGAGGGACCGGCACTGCCAGCCTGGTCCTCCCTCTTAATCGCTAGTCAGACATTCCTTGCACCCCACCCTTCCAGAGGCTGAGCCTCAACCCTCTGGGTTTCCTCCATCCTCCAGTAACAAGGCTGATGTCCCTCCTGCAGCTGAGCTGCTATGCTAAGCTGAGTGCTCTGGTTCCAGCGAGGCACTTGATAAGGGAGCATCGACCAAGTGAGAGACCTTGGTGTAGATCTGCTCTGGAAAGTGGCTTTAAAAGCACCCCTCTCACCCCACCCCAAGCGTCTGCTTCCTGTGTACACCAGTGCTGCAGGGGCTAGCTAGCAGTTGCAATCGAGGGCCTAGGGTCCTCCTTGCATGTCACTACAATACTGTCTCCAGTGACACGTGAGCCAGAAAGGAGCCCAGCTGGCCTGAGTCCAGAGCAGGTCCCAGCACCAGCAGTCAACAAAGACCACGCTCCCCTGGATGGCTTTAAAGCCCCCTGTCCCAGTGTCCAAGCTCACCTACATTTCTCAGACTTCTGCCCCTGTTGCATGGCGTCCCCTTCTAGGGCTGTGCATGTGTCAACCCTTTCTGCCCAGTCTGGGCCTTGTCAGCAAGCTTCTCGACTTGAGATCTGAAGTCAACCCCATGCCGAGCAAACCAGATTCCACTTCTAATACTGAATCCCCCAAACCTCTCCAGAGGCTGGTCTGGGCCACACCAGTGAGGGTGACTATCCAGAGGGTACCAAAGACTTTCTTAATGCCTGGTTCTAGCTGCCTCTCAGACCCTGTATGTGTATGTCACCTCCTCATGTTGACTCTTGGATAGCAAACAATTGGCAATGGAGACAACTGCTTGAGCTTCAGGCCATGGGGGAAGATTTCTTGGGTTGTTCTGTAGTATCCCTACATCTAACCCTCTCATTCCTCGCACTGGTTCCTCCTCTCTGATCTTTATGGTTCCTCATCTCTGATCTTCATGGCTTAATGGACTTTGCTTCTAACGTGACCCTGCTTTTCTCATGTAAATCAAGTGCTTGCGCCAAGGAAGACTAACAAGCTATTATGAGCTTCCAGAGCCTGCTAACCCACCCCCAGGGGTGCAAGCTCCAGCACTGGGGTTGCTGGAATGGGTTCTGCGAGCGGCTGCATTCTCTGCTGGGGAAGGTTGGGACTGTAGAGGACTTGGCATCTTGGACGGCCCTGAAAGTCCTCCAAGTGGAGCAGGGGGCCAAGCAGGTCTCGGAGCAATCACAAAGACCTTGGAGCTGACCCATGAGGCAGGGGGTGGCACCAGGGAGGAGGCTGGGTCCCTTTAGTAGGGAGGCGTGGATGCTGTGAGGTGGATTAGCATCTGTGGTTGGCTTGCATAAAGCCCCTGGCCCTGCAGTCCCCGAGGAAATGGTATGACTGACCCCTTCCTTTCCAGGTAGAGGAGCTGAACAAAAAAGTGGCCCAGCATGAAAGAGCCACTCGCGCCCAGCAGCAGAAAGTGAAGGTAGCCGAGGTGCTGGGTGGATGGGGTGGAGGGGTGCACAGGGCCTGCCATATCCCAGGGGCTTTTGAGCGAACTGGAGAGGTGACGGCTGACTTCCCTCGCCTCTGCTGTGTGTGGGGGCAGCCAACCCCTGGGACGGGTGCTGGGGAAGACACGGAGCTGGGCATCATCCAAGCTGGGCACCATCTTGTCTTCTCCATCTCCCTCTGACCATAGGTGCTGGAAGGGGAGCTCCAGGAAGAGGCTAGCCGCCAGCAGGAGAAGATCTCAGAGCTGCAGGAGCAGCTGGACCAGCAGGAGCGATAAGGGAGCATCGACCAAGTGAGAGACCTTGGTGTAGATCTGCTCTGGAAAGTGGCTTTAAAAGCACCCCTCTCACCCCACCCCAAGCGTCTGCTTCCTGTGTACACCAGTGCTGCAGGGGCTAGCTAGCAGTTGCAATCGAGGGCCTAGGGTCCTCCTTGCATGTCACTACAATACTGTCTCCAGTGACACGTGAGCCAGAAAGGAGCCCAGCTGGCCTGAGTCCAGAGCAGGTCCCAGCACCAGCAGTCAACAAAGACCACGCTCCCCTGGATGGCTTTAAAGCCCCCTGTCCCAGTGTCCAAGCTCACCTACATTTCTCAGACTTCTGCCCCTGTTGCATGGCGTCCCCTTCTAGGGCTGTGCATGTGTCAACCCTTTCTGCCCAGTCTGGGCCTTGTCAGCAAGCTTCTCGACTTGAGATCTGAAGTCAACCCCATGCCGAGCAAACCAGATTCCACTTCTAATACTGAATCCCCCAAACCTCTCCAGAGGCTGGTCTGGGCCACACCAGTGAGGGTGACTATCCAGAGGGTACCAAAGACTTTCTTAATGCCTGGTTCTAGCTGCCTCTCAGACCCTGTATGTGTATGTCACCTCCTCATGTTGACTCTTGGATAGCAAACAATTGGCAATGGAGACAACTGCTTGAGCTTCAGGCCATGGGGGAAGATTTCTTGGGTTGTTCTGTAGTATCCCTACATCTAACCCTCTCATTCCTCGCACTGGTTCCTCCTCTCTGATCTTTATGGTTCCTCATCTCTGATCTTCATGGCTTAATGGACTTTGCTTCTAACGTGACCCTGCTTTTCTCATGTAAATCAAGTGCTTGCGCCAAGGAAGACTAACAAGCTATTATGAGCTTCCAGAGCCTGCTAACCCACCCCCAGGGGTGCAAGCTCCAGCACTGGGGTTGCTGGAATGGGTTCTGCGAGCGGCTGCATTCTCTGCTGGGGAAGGTTGGGACTGTAGAGGACTTGGCATCTTGGACGGCCCTGAAAGTCCTCCAAGTGGAGCAGGGGGCCAAGCAGGTCTCGGAGCAATCACAAAGACCTTGGAGCTGACCCATGAGGCAGGGGGTGGCACCAGGGAGGAGGCTGGGTCCCTTTAGTAGGGAGGCGTGGATGCTGTGAGGTGGATTAGCATCTGTGGTTGGCTTGCATAAAGCCCCTGGCCCTGCAGTCCCCGAGGAAATGGTATGACTGACCCCTTCCTTTCCAGGTAGAGGAGCTGAACAAAAAAGTGGCCCAGCATGAAAGAGCCACTCGCGCCCAGCAGCAGAAAGTGAAGGTAGCCGAGGTGCTGGGTGGATGGGGTGGAGGGGTGCACAGGGCCTGCCATATCCCAGGGGCTTTTGAGCGAACTGGAGAGGTGACGGCTGACTTCCCTCGCCTCTGCTGTGTGTGGGGGCAGCCAACCCCTGGGACGGGTGCTGGGGAAGACACGGAGCTGGGCATCATCCAAGCTGGGCACCATCTTGTCTTCTCCATCTCCCTCTGACCATAGGTGCTGGAAGGGGAGCTCCAGGAAGAGGCTAGCCGCCAGCAGGAGAAGATCTCAGAGCTGCAGGAGCAGCTGGCCCAGAAGGAGCAGGCTGCAGAGCACTACAAGGCTCAGGTATGGAGAGCTGGCTCCCTCGGTGCCACTCCCTTTCCCCCAGGACCCTGGAGAGTTAGGACGGCTTGACCGCAGTGTGCTGCTGCTCCTTGCCCCCAGATGGAGAAGGCAAAGACTTTCTATGATGCCAAGAAGCAGCAGAACCAGGACCTGGCCGAGAAGCTGAAAGGGCTGGAGCAGCTGCAGACGGAGAACGCGGAGCTCAAGGCTGAGTCGGAGCGGCTGGCCAAGGAGCTACAGCAGACCATCCTGCAGGCCAAGGAGTCGGAGCTCAGCTGCAGGAACCTCAGCAGCCAGGTCCGCAGCCTGGAGGCTCAGGTACGCCCTTCTGCGTGGGGAGGCGCCGGCTCCTTTCCTTCCATCTGACCTCATCAGACCCTGCTTTGGGGCGTCCGCCTGCCATTGCTAAGCTGTGGCTCCCGGG
>NW_005843208.1:39171-47765 GCF_000455745.1 Alligator sinensis
CTCCCCCGCGCGTGCTGTGGCGCTCCCCCCCTGCCATTGCTAAGCTGTGGCTCGTGGTGCTCCTTGCTTTCCCACCAAGCCCACAGCTAAGGAGAGGGCAAACTTCTGACCCAACATCATCCTTGTGGTGGGCAGTCGGGGGTCTCGCATTCAAGGTAGTGGGCGATGCCGTGGGCAACCAGCTTCCACCTACAGTCCTACAGCAGCTTCCCAATGTCTTCCTTGTGCTCTGAGACTCTCCACTGGGCACATGGGACATCCGGGCTGCTCCGTTCTACCAAGCCTCTGAGCAGGAGACTCCTGTAGGAGCAGTGGGCTGAGGCCTGGGGGTGGTCTGAGCCCCCAGGATCTGGCTGGCTGATGGCTGCAGGCAATGGATCCTAAGACTGAGGCAGCTTGTCCTGTGAATGCTGTGCCCTACTGGGCACCAAGCCTATGCCCACAGCGCAGAGCCGGGCTGTAATTCCCACCCCTTCTCCAGGACCACGAGCTGAGCAGTGCTGCGCACTCTGCAGACTAAAGAACTTGACCTCTTGCCTAGAACAGACTCCAGGCGTCTTGATTCCCAGCCCTTTGCCTGCAGCCAAGAGGCCATCCTTCCCCCCTCATTACCTGCAGTTGCTGCCACATGCTCTAGGGAAGCACTAGCTGCACAAGGATATTGTTGCTGGAGGTTGGCCCTGTCCCCTAGTCCAGCTAGTGGTGCTGGCTGGGCTGCATTTGCCCTCTAAGCTCATGGGAGCAGGACCTGGCTGGATCAGCTCTGTCCTACAGTGTCCCCGTGGCCTAGAGGGGTGGGCAGGAGGGGAGTCCTACTGCACTTGAGCTGTGTGTCCAGTGAGGCTCACAAGCCCTGCTCCATTCCCATGCAGCCTGTCTCACTGCCCCTCCCGCCCTGCCAGGTGGAGTTTGCAGACCGCCAGCTCCGGGAGCTGGGCAAGTCCCAAGTGGCTGCTGACCCCCTGAAGAGCCGAGACCCCTTCAGTCATCACCCCGGCGACATCAGCACCGACAGTCTGGACCTGAGCAGTGACGAGTTGCAGCCGCTCAACTCCACCAGGTACTTGGGGAGCAGGGGTCCCAGGGGCCTCTGACTGGGGAGGGCATTGGCTGTGCTTATCTCTCATGGGGTCCCCTGCCTCCCACAAGCCATGCCAGTGATTCTCTGCTCCCCACTAAATCCGGGTTGGGTGCCCCTGCCCGGCCTGGGGGCTGCCACATCATGCTGCGTCCCCTCCCCGTAGGAAACCGGGCCGTTCCAAGTCGGAGACCTCCGCTGTGCCCGACAGTGCCGAATCGATTGCGTCCCAGCGCCTGCCGCGGAAGGTGGAGTCCCTGGAGAGCCTCTACTTTACACCCATCCCCAGCCGCACCCAGTCCAAGCTGGAGAGCAGCCTGGGCTCCCTGGGCGACCTGTCACTCGACTCCGGCTGCAAGACCCGCTCGGCGCGCCGGCGCACCACGCAGGTCATCAACATCACCATGACGAAGGTAACATGGGGCGGAGGCCCCCTGGTTCACACCCCTGGCAGCACTAGGAAGGATTTCTTCGGTGTTTCCTGACCTTGCTTCAGAGGCTGGCTCGGGACCCGGCACCATGGGCCCCCTCCAGGATGCTGAGCCCTCCCTGCAGGCAGTCCCATGCCAAAGAACCCCTGGGACGTCTGGCACATGGGAGGGCAGCAGAGGAGCAGGCCGCACTGGTTGCACAGGGCGTCCGCCCCACACTGACCACCCTGGGGGACGGTGGTTTCTGCTCCCTTCCTGTCGCCCAACTCCCATGCACCGAGGCATCCACTGTCCCAGCCCGCAGTGAGCTGGAGAAGCAGCTGAGTCGGCCAAGATTTGGCTGCCTACCTGAGGTTAAGTGGGTCTGCCCTTCGGCAGGGGTCACTGTCTGGCCGGCCTCCTGTTCTAACCCCTGGCTTCCCCCTGCAGAAGGAACCCGACACCGCCGCCGACACGTCTTTCTACAGCCTCCGGTCAGAGCCGTCCCAGAAGAGCCCCCTGGCCAAGGGCAGGCTGCGCTCGGGGGTCTCCACCCGCTCGCTCACCAGCTGCCCCTCTCGGGAATCCCTCGCCAAGCCAGAAGCCACCTCGCCCGAAGAGACCCCGGGCAACTCTGCGCTGCTCAGCCTGCCTGGCTACCGGCCTGCCACCCGCAGCTCCCTGCGCCGCTCTCAGGCAGGCAGCAGCACCAGCCTCGGTAAGCTTGGGCTCCATGGGGGGTTGAAATGCTTGGCTAGTGGCCTGTGAATGTGGCACTGAGGTGGCGGCTCAGCCCAGGCCGTGGCGTAGGTCTGTCTGAGGGGCAGGTTGGAGGTGGCTGCAGGGGGCCAGGGTTCCCTGGCAGAGCCGTGTGGAGAGGATTCTCCTCGTAGCGTGTGGGTGGTGGCATAGTGGCCTCTGGGAGCCGGCGAGGGCCCGGGGCGGAAGTCCCACCTCTGTGCCGGGGCCTCGGGTGTGCTGATGCTTCCTGCTCTGGTTCTCAGGCCGGAGCAGCCTCTACCTGGGCACGTGCCAAGACGAACCAGAGCAGCTGGACGACTGGAACCGCATCGCTGAGCTGCAGCAGCGCAACAGGGTGTGTCCTCCCCACCTGAAGACCTGCTACCCCTTGGAGACGAGGGTAAGAGCGGGGGAGACCTGGGGAAGCACAAGCTGCTTACTTGCCTGACCTGATCGCCCTCTGCTCTAGGGCCAGGCGAGGCCACCCGGCTCCTGGCAGTTTCCCTGCAGCTCCCGGGTTTGAGGACTTCCATGCAGTGGTCTGGTAACGGGCTGAAGCCACAAGGAGCTGCCCATCCTGTATCTAGTGAGGGTTCCCTGAAGTTGCTTGTGGCTTTCAACTTTGTTCTTCCAGGCCATGTCTACTTCAGTGTCTGCTTCTCCAGCTGGATCCCTTCCCTCTGCGGGACAGGGAAGCCATGGGCTGCTTTAGGAACAGTGTCCAGCCCCCCCAGGGAGTGGGACAGTAGTGAGGATAGCTCCTTTGATGCCCAACGTGTGCAGATGCTGCAGTGACCGGCCTGTGCACCCTCAGGCTGCCCCTCGCTTATCTCCACGCCTGTGCATTTTTGCAGCCCTCCAGCTCCTTGACGGCCATCACGGACGAGGACGTGAAAACAGGCGACCCGCAGGAGACGCTGCGCCGGGCCAGCATGCAGCCCTCGCAGATCGCTGAGGCCATGGGCCCCCGCCACAGCACGCTCGGCGCCAGCTGGCGGGGAGGCATCACCACCCGGCAGCAGAGAAAGCGGCTCTCGGGCGAATCTCACCAGGGCCCAGACACCCCTGAGGTGAGACCGGTGGAGCCTGGGGCACGGAGCTGCGAGTGCTACGTGCAGCCTTCGCTCCTGCAGCTCTGCTGGATCTTGCCAGCCCCCTCCATCGCCTCCGCTGCTGTCTGCCCCACGTGCGCATGCCCCCAGCGGATATGTGTGGGCACTGACTCGCTAGGTGGGTGGGCAGGGAGAGGGGACTTACCTCCCCGGTCTTCAATCCCCCCCTCTCTCCATAGTCCAAGAAGTCAACCAGCTGCTTCCCGCGTCCCCAGACCCCCAAGGACCGCAACGAGGAGCGCAAGCGCAGCGCCCAGGGCAGCAAAAAGGGCGAGTTGCAGGGAGCCAGCAAGCAGGTGAGTGCCTCGTCTGCCAGGTGCCGTGCTGGCTTGCCTGGCCGAGATGTAGCTGAGTGGTCAGGATCGGGGCTGGGTGCACTGCTTCAGCTCCCACCCCTCCTCTCTCCTGCTGGGGAGCGAGGAGGCTTTGCGGGCACTAGGAAGCGGGGCCTGCAGTGCCGTGCTGAGCATGGAGGCCCCCTCTCTGCCCCCGCAGTCAGAGAGGCGCCAGTCCATGGCGTTCAGCATCTTGAACACACCCAAGAAGCTGGGGAGCAGCTTGCTGCGCCGTGGCGCCAACCGGAAAACCACTCCCAAGAACTCCCCGCGCGGCAGCACCCGGCGCTCCCCCCGCATCGCCACGGCCAAGTCGCCCAAGGGCAAGGTACGGGGACCCCAGGGCTGGGCAGGGTGGGGCCGGGCGGCCTGTGTCAGCACCACCGTTGGGCGCCTGTTCCCCTGGGCTGCCCCCAGTTAGGGACTATTCAGTCGCCAGCCTGAGCTCCTGTGCTCCCCAAGCCCGAGGGGGGCTGCCACGAGCCCAGTTCCAGGTCACGTCTGCATGCAGCATTGCTGTGCTCCTCTTTGAGGGGAAGAAGAGGCTTGTCTTAACCGGAGGGATACGGTAATGTGGGGGCTTCAGGCATTCCCTGGGGGTCCCCGGCTTGAGGCAGCATGCAGTCAGCCTGTGCCCAGCTCATGCAGCGGCATCCCTGGGGCCCCTACTACCATGTCCCGCTTCCCAGCTCTTGGGCCCGCCCTGGGGGAGCTGAGGAGTGGCAGCAAGGCCCTGCGGCGGGGCCTGGCTCGGAGACGTGAAGCTGGTCCCTGCACGCTGCACCTCTGCCGGGTGCGGAGGCCTTCAGAGGCGCCCGGAGGGGCTGAGGTGGGCCAGGTCTGGCTGCACGCGCTGTGGGACACACGAGCTCCCCTCACTTCAGCCACCTCCTGGCCCGCCGGGCCTGCAGTGACTCCCACGCTCGCCAGCACCCGTGGGTCTAAGCAGCCCCTCTCTCCCTCAGGCCAACCACAAGTCGCTCAAGGACATGAAATTCTAAGCGCGCTCCTGGCCGCGCTGCCTGCCTGGGCAGAGGCCGTCCTGGGCGCTTTCACCTCCAGCCTGTCGCCAGCCGCCTTCCATCTCGCCACCGCTGCCCTCACTCCCTCCCTACTCGAAAGCCACCAGCAAGGCTGCCCCTGACGGACGCTGCGCTGCCGGAGGAGAGGAGAGGGATGGAGGGGCCTGGATTCCAGCCGTGACGAGTTCCCAGACATCACCCCTGCACTGAAGTCGCGCCGGGCAGGTACCGTTCCATGCGCCTGAGCGGAGTCTGCAGGGAGTGCCCCAGCTCCCTGCGAGGCGGAGGGGGCTGTGGAGGCGTTGGCACCTCAACCCCCTTCTCCGGCCGTCAGAGGATGCAATGTGCCTGGTGTGCAGAGCAGAGGCCGGCAGTGGGCACTGCTCCCCTGCATGGCCCGGTTCTCCCAGCTCCTCCCCCCGCCCGAGCCCAGCGTGCCTGCCACAGGATGTGGCTTTCCTGGCAGGGCCACCTTGTAACGTCCTCCATCCCCCACGGCCCTGCTTGCGGTGCTGGGGGCAGCGCTTGTACAGAGCCCGGGAGCCAGCAGGCCGCTACGCGCCGGCCCTGGCGCTAGTATCATGTACGTACTAATTCCTTATCATGAGCATATCTCCAGTTTGTGCTTGGGCCTTGCTTGCCTGGCAGCTTCTCGCAGGACCTGTAATGGGGGCTCCCTGCTCCGTAGCAGCTCCTCGCTCAGCCTCTCCCGCTCCCCTGCCCAGACCCATCTCCTCATGTGCTGGAGGGAGCTGGGTCTTCCCTGCGTGGGCATTAAGCGCACGGGGCTGACCGGAGCCACGTCTCCAGGGCAGGCCACTGCCATGCGGGCTGCAGCCATGGGGCATCTCCCTCCACAACGACTTCTTGTGGCCTGGCAGCCCCGGAAGTGCCTGCAGCGGATCCAGAGGGGCAGCCCTGCTGCCAGGGCCGCTGGCCGCGTGCAACTTGCTCGGCCCTAGGGGCACCGGGATCGTGGCCTTAATGGGACAGGGGAGAGCGGGAGCAGTACAGCCCTGGCATCCCTGCAGGGACCCTCGCATGTCTGTGTCGGTAGGGTTCGGTGGCTATGCCTTGGCTCCCTGCCCCGCCTGCGGGTACTAGCCATGGCAGCCATGCCAGGAAGGTGCCCCTTGTTTCCTTGACCCAAAGCTCCAGTGTCCCCCATCCTCCTCATGTCCCTCGCAAGCAGCGGCTTCTCCAGCCCCCGGCAGGGGTGTGGCAAGGGCAGGGAGAGCCGCCTGCAGAGGGGACCCCTCTGGGCAGCCCCCCAGCCCTTGCCCCCTGCCCCCTTGGCCCAGTTGGCAACAAAACGTTGTTTTTAAATGTTTCTACTCTGTAAATAAACTGTATTTTTCTCCTGAGGCCTCATCTCTCCACTGCTTTGCAGCCAGCTCCACCTTCTTCCCCAGGGCCCGTGCTCCTGCAGCCTTGCCGTGACCCCCGTGCTCCCTGGTGCCCCCTGCTCAGGGCGTTGGCACAGCGGAGCGCTGGCCCCAGGCTTCAGGGCTTAGGGCAGCCCGAGGAGCCGGCACACGTTTGAACGGGAGAGCCCCGGGGAGCTTGTCCAGCTGCAGCATGTGCCAGTTGTGTCCCCACCCTCCTGGAGGGGCCAGCTGCATTCACCCACCCCCTTGCCCTGGGGCAGAGGACGGTGCAGCACTGGGGCAGCTGCAGTGGTGGGGGGTGGAGGTTTGAATCACTGCTTTGTGCCTATAACCCTGTCTCACCTCTCTTCCCCTCCTGCAGCACCACCTGTGCACACCGTCATCCTGCCCTGGGGCACATCACCAACTGAACATGCTGGGACCCAGGCTGGGTTTGTCTGGTCCCAGCAGGGCCTGGACCTCCCGGCTGCTTTCCAAGCTCCTCACTGGGTCTGCGCCCCTGGAGCAGCCCTGGCTTGGCGTTGCCACCAGCGTGACCCCAGCAGAGGAGCATGGCTGGGGCTGAGACCTGTGTGGCAGGGAGGTCCTAGGCTCTTTCTGCCGGGAGATACTTGGTAGGAGGCAGGAGGGAATTCGCCACGAAAAGGGTCTTTATTGAACTGTCCCCGACGGGGAAAGAGGTGGTGCCTGCCTCTGGCTTCAGCCCCTTCTAATTGCACGGCCTGTCACCCAGCTGCTGCTGCCTGGGGACGAGGGGACCTGGCGGAGTCTGAAGCACAGGTGCTCCCGGCAGCCCAGCATGCAAGGCTTTCCAGCCGCCCCCATCCACCTGCCAGCTGGGCTGGTCCGGGACTCTGGGGGCCCTGGAGTGGAGCCTGGAGCCACCAGGCCCAGGGGCACTGGGGACATGAGGAGCCGTGTCTGGCTGCTGCGTGAAGGGGCATGGTGGTGGCAGCGGCACAGGACCTGGGCTCTACCCAGTCCTGCACGGCGCCATTGGGCTGCAGTTTCTTGACCAGCCAGTACATGAGCGTCCTGTCCGGGAAGGTGCTCTTCACCTTGCACGACACGGAGAAGTTTGCCCCTGCGGGAGCAGGCATGGCGCTCTCTCCTGGGGGTCTTGGGCTCCCTGCCCCGCACAGCGCTGGAGCAGATGGGTGTAAGCGAGGTGGGGTGGGTGCACTTACCCAGGGCAGGTCTCGGGAGTGGTTTGAGGAGGTAGATGATCTCTGGGAGCAGCTTGGGGCTCGCGTCTCAGGGCAGAGAGTGGCTGGTGAAGCCGGGAAGGGGGTCTGGGAGCGGGGGCACTGCCCTGCCTGGCTCCTGGGGGTAGGGCACTGGCTGTACAGGCAGGGAAACTGAGGCATGGCACGGTCAGGGGCCAGGCTCAGCCCAGGTGCTCCACCAGGAATCCCCACCCCTGCCTGGGCAGGCTCTGGCCACAGCCTCGCCCCAACCTGCCCGCACCTTACCTGTGCGGTGGAGCTGGACACAGCCGCAGAGCAGGACAAGGGGGAGCCACGTGCCCGCGCTCCTGGGACCTGCAACCAGAAGAGGAGGCAACGCTGAGCCTGGTAGGGGTCGAGGGGAGAGGGAGCTGGGTGGGGGGCAGTGATCCTGGAGCCCTGCTCCTAGCTGGGGTAAGCTGTCCCTTCACCGTGCCTCAGTTTTCCCACCTGTGCAATGGGCAGAGGGGCCTTCCCTGTGCCTGCAAAGCCCTCTAGCTGCTCCCCAATCCCACCACATCCCCCACAGCTGCCCATCCTTCCTCTCCCCCAGGCCTCCTGCATCTGGAAGGGGGCTTGGACCCCCTCCCACGCCAGCAGCAACCCTAGCGCAGCAGGGCAGGGCCGTGGGCAGCCCCTGCCTACAGGGGCCCTACCTGCTGCCAGGCCTGGGCTGCACATCCTGCCAGCTGGCTGTGGGCTTCAGAGGCGGCATCTTATAGAGCTGAGCCTAGCCAGAGCTGACTCGCAGACACCGGGCCAAGGGGAACCCCTGCTCCCCTCCACACCACGCCGGCAGCACGGGGGCCGTGGGGGATGGGATGGGGGGGACATGGCAGGTTGCCTTCACAGCTCCAAAAGTTGGAAAATGCAGGAGTGCTGGCACCTGCTGAGCCAGGCAGGGCGAGGACGGAGTGGGGGGCTCCTGGCCAGGGCTGAGGGCACAAGTGAGAGAAGAGTCAGACACGGGGTCATTATTTTTATTTTTATTTTTTTAGTAACTATATATCTGTATCTCTCTAGAGAGAGAGAGATAATGGTCACGTATAGATACACACGCCTAGTCACTGCTCATTGCATTTGTACCCCACCATGGGAACCCGCGCACCCGTTACACCCCTCACCCTCGCAGAACAGTGCTCCCACGCACCCATCCGCAAGGCATTATCTCCCTTAAAAACCCTTGTCTCTCACTCCTGTCCCCAGATCCAGGGTTTCAAACTCAGTTTGTTCGCTGTTGCTTTTGCTGGAGGACCCGCTGCTGCTGTCGCCCTCCTCCCCC
>NW_005843208.1:47775-51553 GCF_000455745.1 Alligator sinensis
CTGTTGTCTCGACGTCCTCTTTGCAGCGGGGAAACGGACAGTGCCAGCAGGGTCTTGAAAGACCCTGGGCCGAGCGTCCCTCTGCCAGGTGGATTTGGCTGCGTCCTCACTGTCCTCTGCTGCCGATTTGTGGTAGTAAGACTGGCACTCGCTCAGAGCCACTTTAATGCAGCCTACCCCCTCGAGGTCCACGGGCCTGCCTGTCAGGAGGTGGCTGCACTTCCACGGGGCGCTCCTGGTGCACGACGTGACCTGGTCGAAGTGGGCGGGCAGACGGGCTTCCCTGGTGTTTTGTCAGGTGTCGCCTCTCTGGTCAGCCGTCTGAGCCCTGTTGCTGCTTCGCAGAGCCACTTTACCTTCTTCCACACCTCCTCGTAGGAGGTGCCAATAGTCTCCTTGGCAGCTGGGTCTCCCCGGTTGCCCCTCTCTGTCTCTGGGCCCTCAGTGGGAGGGCTCGGTGGGCTATCCACCAGTTCAGGTCTCTGCGGTCTTTCACGTGTTTCCTCACGGCTTGACAAGCATCGCCCAGGACCAAGTCCACGATGCATCTCACCGCCTCCTGCATCTTCTTGTGGTTGGCCACGGGTGTGGGGCCTGCACTCTGCAGCCCGTACCCACTGCGCAACTCGATCAGGGTCTTGTAGCTCCACAGCAGGTTCCTGAGCCACGGTCGGACCGCTGGTCAGCACGAAAACTGCCTGCTGTCTTGGGAGGTGTCCTGCAAAATATCGCACGAGCCCGGCTGTGTCGGACCGTGCACCCGGCGCCAGTTTGCAGATCCAGCTCGTGTACTTTGCCCGCAGGAACAGGAGGATGTCTGGCATGCCCCTTCCTCCAGCCCGTTCAGTCTTGTGCAGGGGCTTCCTCGCTGCCTTTGCCCATGTGGATCCCCACAAGAAAATGCACGAGGCTCCCTGGATCCTGTGGGCGACCTGCTTGGATGTGGGCAGGACCCATGCAGTGTACAAAGCACTAGTACAGCACTACCTTCATGAGCGCCAGTCACCCCCCCAGAGAGGCAGCGCAAATGCCGCGGACCCATCTGCTATCTCTTCACCTCTGATATTTCCCATGTTTTCTTGCCATTCAGCTCAGGATTGAAGACCACCCCCCTGTGCCCCTCTGTCCTTGTCCTGGATGCACGGGTACCAGCCAGGGCAGCCGCGCCAGGAAGGTGCCCATGGCTCCCTTGACCCAAAGCTGCAGCATCCCCCATCCTCCTCGTGTCTGTCCCGTGAGTGGCGGGTTCTCCAGTCCCCGGTGGGAGAGTGCAGAGGGGACCCAGACCTGGCCCCCCGCTCCCTGTGCCTGTGCTCATTTCCCCGGCAGCCTTGCCGTGGCCCCTGCTCGGGTGTTGGCACAGCGGAGCGCTGGCCCAGGGCAACCCGAGGAGCTGGCACATGTTTGAATGGTGGAAGCTCATCCAGCACGTGCCAGTTGTGCCCCTACCCTTGCGGAGGGGCCAGCTGCATTCACCCACCCCCATGCCCCAGGGCTGGGCCAGAGGGTGGCACAGCGCTGGCAAACTATGCGGGCTGGGGAGTGGCAGGGGCTGGAGGTTTGCATGGTTGCTCTGTGCCTATAACCCCGTGTTGCCTCTACTCCCCTCCTGCAGCACCGCCTGTGCACACCCCTGTCCTGCCCCGGGGCACATCAACCGAACACGCTGGGGCCCAGGCTGGGTTCGTCTGGTCCTAGCCAAGCCCTCAACCCGCTTCGGCTGCTTTCCAAGCTCCTCGCTGTGCCTGCGTCCCCGGAGCAACCCCGGCCTGGCACTGCCAGCAGCATGACCCCAGCTTTCCCAACCAGCTCCTTTCCAGAGTTTTGTTTAGTCCAGCCCCTCCCGCGAAGTCCTGTCTGAACGGGAAACGTTAGACCGGCTCCGATCATAATCTACCTGCAGTGATGCTGAAATGCAGGCACGGTCTCGAATATGCTTTGGGATCCTAATGCAAGACGATTTATCAGGACGGTATTATCAGAGTCCTGACAAGATGGGCCCCTTTCAGGCGCGTCCAGCTGGACACCCGAGGGCTGCAAAAATATCAGCCACGTTTGAAAACTGGTTGGGAAGCACAGGCTGCATCAGTCAGAGGGAAGTTCACAAACCTAGAGTTTGCAGGGCCCACTTTTTAAGTTGAAAAAACATCTTCCTTTCGAGCACGTTTTAACCTTAAAAGCTCCAAGCCTTTTACAGGGTACGCGCAAGTGCAAAGCCACCTCCGGGGTGGAACAAGGTATCCATTTTAAGGCAGAAAGGGAGAAAAGTTGCCAGAGGCTCTTCCCACCCCGAGACGCTTAGTAGGAGGAGCAGGAGGGAATTTGCCATGAGCAAGGTCTTTATTGAAGTGTCCCCCGAAGGGGAAAGAGGTGCCGCCCGCTCGGGGCTCCAGCGCCTTCTAGTTGTGTAGTCCATCACCTGACTGCTGCTGCCCGGGGACGAAGCACAGCCCGTCCCGGCAGCCAAGCACGCAAGGCTTTCCGGCCATGCCCGTTCACCTGCCAGCCAGGAGCCTTGGAGCAGAGCCACCAGGCCCAGGGTGTGCGGCGCACGAGGAGTCTTGTCCCGCTGCTGCGTGTGGGGAGGTGGAGGTGGCGGCGGAGCGGGGCCTGGGCTTGGCTTGGTGGGGATGCAGGCGGCAGAGGCCTTGGGGCCGAAGGCGGCCGTGGTGCAATGCTGATCCCCAGGACTGGCCCCTGCCTTCAGCTATGCGGGCTGGAGAAAGGTGCTGGGTGAGAGCCAGGCTTGTGCGGCACCCTGGACACTGCTGCCCATGCACACAGCGCAGGCTGGGCCTTCCCCTCGCCTGCAGCGGCCGAGGCTCCCGCTGGCCCAGCTCGGTGGGGAAATGCGGCTGCCTCTGGGGTGGCATGCAGTAGCACAGGCACCGCAGGGCTCTCACCTGTCCTGAACTGGGCCCTCTGAGCCTGCTGCTGTCTCGGGCTGCCATTGGAGGGTGGTGGTGGCCACCCCGGCAGGGCTCTTCACCACGCACATGAAATGGGTGTTCAGGTCCCGGTTGGAGAAGGACTTGAATCGCAGCTCCCGCCACATCACGACGCCGGTGCCTGTGGGCTCCTTCCTGCAGACGGAGGCATGGATGAGCCTCGAGCATCCCTCGCATGAGCCGTGCCATGCCCTTGGCTGGCCCAGTGCTGGGCACCGGCAGGAGCCCCAGCCCCACGAGCCAGCCCCAGGGGTCCTGCCAAAACGGCCTGACACTCACCGCACGGCCCCTTCCTCCACAGCGCCGTCGGGGTACAGTTTCTCGACGAAAGAGAGGTTCGCCAGCCAGTACATAATCGTCATGTCCTGGAAGGCGCTCTTCGCCTCGCATGACACGGAGAAGTTTGCCCCTGTGGGAGGAAGCAGGGCCAGGCGTGGGGCTTTATCCTGGGGGTCTCGGGCTCTTTGACCCGTGCAGCGCTGGAGCAGGAGGTGGGTGTCAGCGGGGTGGGGTTGGGGGTGTACTTACCCAGGGCAGGTCTCGGGAGCGGTTTGAGGGGGTAGATGATCTCCGGGAGCAGCTTGGAGCTCGCATCTGAGGACAGAGAGCAGCTGGTGAAGTGGGGAAGGGGGTCTGGGACTGGGGGCGCTGCTCTGCCTGGCTCTTGGGGGTAGGGCACTGGCTGTACAGGCAGGGAAACTGAGGCACGGCACGGTCAGGGGCCAGGCTCAGCCCAGGTGCCCCAAAGGGGACCCTGCTTCTCCCCCCTGCCTAAGTAGGCTTTGGCCACAGCCTCGCCCCAACCTGCCCACGCCTTACCCGTGCGGCAG
>NW_005843208.1:54747-75006 GCF_000455745.1 Alligator sinensis
ATCTCCGGGAGCAGCTTGGAGCTCGCATCTGAGGACAGAGAGCAGCTGGTGAAGTGGGGGAGGGGGTCTGGGACTGGGGGCGCTGCTCTGCCTGGCTCTGGGGGGTAGGGCACTGGCTGTACAGGCAGGGAAACTGAGGCACGGCACGGTCAGGGGCCAGGCTCAGCCCAGGTGCCCCAAAGGGGACCCTGCTTCTCCCCCCTGCCTAAGTAGGCTTTGGCCACAGCCTCGCCCCAACCTGCCCACGCCTTACCCGTGCGGCAGAGCTGGACACAGCCGCAGAGCAGGACGAGGGGGAGCCACGCGCCCACGCTCCTGGGATCTGCAAGCAGAAGAGGCAACGCTGAGCCTGGTAGGGGTCGGGGGGAGAGGGAGCTGGGTGGGGGGCAGCGATTCTGCTGGGGTAAGCTGTCCCTTCACTGTGCCTCAGTTTTCCCACCTGTGCAATGGGCAGAGGGGTCTTCCCTGTGCCTACAAAGCCCTCTAGCTGCTCCCCAATCCCACCACATCCGCCACAGCTGCCCCTCCTTCCTCTCCCCCAGGCCTCTTGCATCTGGAAGGGGGCTTGGACCCCCTCCCATGCCAGCAGCAACCCCACTGCAGCAGGGCAGGGCCGTGGGCAGCAGCAGCGCTGAGTCCTGCCCCTGTCTGCAGAGCCTTACCTGCCCCTGGACTGCACATCCTGCCTGCTGGCTCCAGGCACAGGAGACAACATCTTATAGAGCCGAGGCCCCGCCTGCGTGGAGCTGACTCATCGGCACCAGGCCAAGGGGAACCCCCGCTGTCATCTTCCCACAGCGAGCCATGGGGAATGGCCCAGGCCAGGCCCTGGGGGTGACAGGGTCCTCGATGCCTGTCAGGGGCTACAGGGCCAGTGGTATGGGGGAGCTACTGGGGGAACCCCCTAGTCACCCCGCTGCCAGTGGCTCAGTCAGGTGTGGCCCAGCCGTGCCCGCTCTGTCATGCCCAGCTGACTGCGTGTGGCCCGGCTCCGCCTGTCAGCTGCTCCAGCACTGTGCTCACTCAGCCGGGAAGTCCCCGTGCCAGGCGAACACCCCATGGGACCCTCCTGGACATCCCTTCTCGCCTGTTAGCCCCCTTCACCAGTGTGCTGGGCTGTACGAAGGAGCAGCGGCAGTGTGGTCCAGTGGTTAGAGCCGGGGGCGGGGGGCGGGGCAGGACCTGCACAGTGGGGGAGCTTCTGCCTCGATGTGGGGAGCAGGGAGAGGCTGGGGAGGAGAAGGCTGTCCGGGCGTCGGGGGCTGCTGCCTCCAGCTGAGCCTGCACCCTGTGGCTGCCTGGGGGCAGCTCGGGGCCCGTGGGGGACAGGATGGGCAGCGGGGAAGTGGCAGGTTGGCTTCACAGCTCCGAAACTTGGAAAATGCAGCAGTGCCGGTGCCTGCTGAGCTGGGCAGGGCAAGGATGGAGCGGGGGTCCTGGTCAGGGCTGAGGGCACAAGGGGCAGGGCAGGGGCAGAAGCCTGGGAAGCAGGTGCAGGGTACAAATGCTGCCACGTCGCCAAGCAAATTGAGCCTGGGAGCCCCTGATGTGGGGCACGGAGGGGCCTCCACCTCCCTGCTCCCCAGGCAGGAGCCACTCTCTGCCACTGCTGCCCTGCGCGGCCTTGGTCATGTCCCTCCCCATGATTTCCTTGGGCCCATCTCCAGCTGTGGGGTTTGAGGTGGGGAGATGAGGGAGAACAAAGCCCGTGTGGCCTGGTCCCTCCTCTGCCCCATGCGGATACCACGTCACCCTGACCCGGCCCCACCACACGACAGCTTTGCTTCTTGCTGTCAATTCCTGTCTAAAAAGAAAGGCTCGGTGACCGTTTCATCTGGTACCGTTGATGCTGCTGGTGCTATTGGGGTCCAGCCAGCTGAGTTATTTTGACCTGCCCTCGTTTACAGTGGTGGACTGGTCTAAGGCTGTAGGGGAGGAGGAGGCCTCGCGGGGCCTCACTGACGTGTTGTGCAGAGCCCCAGTGCCTGGAAGGGTGCACCTGAACACACACACACACACCCCTGCCTGCCCCCAGAAGCGCTGATAGCATTGACTTGGTGCAGGCAAATTCAGCGCTTCACTGAGGCTAGCTCTGCACCCAGCTCATGGGCACACCCTCCCACCCCTTGGCATCAAGGGCGCCAAGGCCCTGCTTTTTGCAGGCTGCAGAGTTGTGCTCCCCCCAGCTGTGAGGTTTTGTCTCTCTAAAGGCCCCAGCTCCGTCCCCTTCTCCAGATTCCTCGCAGCAGCCGGTCACCCGGCCCCGGAGCAGTCAGGCCTGCCTGGCACCAGTGTCATGGGGCTGCTGATGACTTGCTGAGGTTAGAAGCGCTCAGATGTACTGCGCTTGTGGTTTCCTCATCTGTGGGCTGCCCCAGTTCATTTCCTTCTCTGTTTTCCTATGTGTCGCAGCGCTCGTCAAGAGGACCTATGTCTGTGGGTGGCTAGAAGCTGCAGGTTTGCTTGTGACGTTGGTGGCTCACAACCACCTGTTGTGGCGATGGGGTGGTGAGTTGGGCACAGCTTGTCGCCTGCCAGGGCTCTGCTATGTCGGAGCCTTTGCAGGGTCTCCCAGTCGGCGCTTTGGCTTCCTGCCTTCGCTAGGCTGCAGGGGCTCTGGCTTGCCCCAGCCGCGGTGCTTCAGCAGTGGCTGTTCATTGCAGGGAGGGGGAAAAAGAGGGGCCAGTTCAGGGCCAGGAAGAGGCCTGGAGCCAAAAGGTAGTCTTGAGGTGGGTCTGTTGGCACAGAGAAACCTCTGCTCATCATGCTGTGGTGCCCCGTCTCCACGGTCCTGGTGCTCGCCCCTCTCTGCTTTGGTGCTGCCAGCTCTTCACTTAGGCTCTGCATTACAAGAGCTCGGGGAAGATCAGGCCGTACTGTGGGCAGCGTCTGAGCTCCTCACCAGCCATGGCAGAGTGGGCAGAGGATTACTTGACTCTGGGGACAGGCGATGGGGTCGGCTCCACTGGGGACTGGTGTAGCAGAAAGCCCCCTTTTCCTCTTGCCTGCATTTGCTCTACCCTCTGTGGATGTGTTTCTCCTCTTCTACCTTTTCTTCCTTCCTCTTTCTTCCAGTATAAGATAAGGAATTGTGTTTCAAAGTTTGTTTGTATGTATTTTGTATCGCCCCTTGTATTTTGGTATTTTTATCTATTTGTGTGCCATGGCATTACTCTTGTAGCTTATATTTTATACTCCTCACCTCTTAACTAATAGTGTTTTAGTTTTAGAAGTAAGTTATACATTGTAACAATGTTAACAAGGGCAGGAATCAAACTGCCACTTCCCTGCATCAGGGGGGCCCCTGGATCAGTGAGTGAATCAGCGATTGAATGCCTAACACAGTAGCAGGCCGCAATTAACACCTAGGGAAACTGCAGATCAAACAATGGAAGAAATCAATAGGAGACAATGTAACAACCAGGAAATCTCTAAACGTCACTGATCAAGGGCTAGAAGCCCTGGCCTGAGTTAATCAACACGGGGGACCAACTTTGGGGCTGAATATCTCCAGATCGACCGCTCCCAAAGCTCCATTCAAAATTAATTAACGGACTCCCAAACCTGCACATACATGTGGATGACCCCTGGGGCTGACAGATGCCATCCAGTAGCCACCGAGGGGGAAGTCCTACGAGGGTCAACGATCCTTGGATTGGGCAAAACTGAAAACTGGGGAGTCACCAAAGTCTGCCAAGGACAGATAAAAAGCAGTGAAAAGTGACCCTCAGCAGCACCCTCTTGATCTCCAACTTGACCAGCACCCGACCTGTCCATCCAGAAGGACCAGCCGGCGACCCCCTTCTGGAGGATAACACCACGCTGGAAGAAGCCTCGACCGGCCATCGATGGCAGACTCCAGTGCCTGTGGGATAGGTATACCTGACTCTTGTAGCTCGCTACTGTGTGTGTGTGTGTGGACCAGCCCCAAGGTTTATGATTTGACTTCATTACAGTGTCTCAATCTGCCTAATAAACCAGAATTTAAAGGATCCCAAGTTGGACATTTGTAGCCAACACTGGAGCCCTGCAAGCTGCCTGGGCGAGGGGTCACCCGCCTGAGGACATTGCAGCCGGCGCAGAATGCGTCTTGGGTGCCGTCGGTGCCCTGTGACCTGCCTTGACACCGGGTTTCTGTACCACGGACTCCAGCTTGAGGTCTTAGTCCTCATTGTCAGGGTGTTTTCTTGGTCCAGCTCGTCCAAGAGATGGAGTCAGGCTGCAAGAATGGGGAAAAGAGCTGCTAGCCCTTCGGTCAGGCATGGTGGGAGGGTCCAACATAAGGAGCTTTGTCTGGTGATGAAACCAATCCTGACACTGCCAAGCTCACCCTGTCCCGGGTTTCTTCAGCCACATCTCCAGACACACCCTCACCCAGTCTAAAGACATTAAAACCTACACACCTCATTCGTTTTCCACTAGAAAGAAAAGGGAGATGATGACTCTGTATCCTCAATGCGCCTCCAGTGCAAAATGGGTGCAAGAGCCTGAACAGAGCCAAATCCTGGGCTTCACATTCCCGACCCTGGTCCGGTCATCTTGTCTACTGGGTTTGGCATGCTTCATCTTCAGGGGCAAGGAAGACGAAGGAGGATGTGCTCAGAGGTTTCCACTGAAGTTCGTGGGAAGACCGGGAACTGGGAGGAGTTGGAGCCCTGCTCGCAGCGCAGCCTCGGACACTTACACAGCCCCGGGGATAGTTTCCTTCTCGGGTGGCAGGCAGCCGCTCTGGCCAAAGACTGATGACGTGCTAGGGGAGGGGGTAGGAGATGCTCCAGGGAGAGCACAAGGATGTGCTGCCTTGCAGCTGAGATCTCAGGGCTCGTTAGTCCTATAGCAGAGGTCAGGACCCTGCAGCAGAAGCCAAGACGTCAGCAAGGCCACGGATCAAAACGAGCCGCAGTCTCGAACCCCAGTAGACCAGGCTGGCTTTTACACAGCGGGTTGCTGTCTTCCCTCTGGGGCATTCACCTTCCTCTTTCCACCCCAAATGGCTTGCCAGAGGTACTGACCGCTTCTCCTCCAAGCTGCCCGCTCCTTCTGTCGGAGCCGGCATTTCTGCTAGCAGCTTCCCTGTGGAAGCAGACGCGGTGCCCGTGGAAGTCCCCAGTGCCAAATGGCAGCAGCCTGGCCTCCAAATGCATGGCCCGAGGGGGCTGCAGCGTGGCTTGCCAACAGCCACACCAGGCCAGGGTCCTGAGTGTTTCCCATCCTCATGAAGTCTTGCACCGCTCTGCTGCGGTTTCCACTGGGGGCTGGCGAAGGGGTGAAGCAAGCAGGCCCCATCTCCTGGGCACAGAGACATCCCTCCCTTTCAAAGGCCAGGGGCAGATTCTTGCTCTTGGCAAGCCGACATTCATTCTGCTAAGGTCACAACGCGACGCACCGATACCAGTCAGGAGCTGGCACAAAATCAAGTGTGATCTAATTAAGAAGCAGGACAGACGGCAGCGTGCTCTTCTGGGCCTTCGGGAGAGTCATGGTCCAGCACGCCTTCCCCTTTGCTTCTCCCTATGTACGGAGAGATGCGCAGCGCTTCTACCAAACCGCGTGTCCTCACCTGCTGTCACTCTCCACACCTGAACGCTACCGCCTCCGTTCCCGACTCAGAGCTTGTGTGAACCAACATGGCTGCTTGCTCCCCCGGTCTTGTCTCTTGCTTTCGGTCCCATCTACAAGAGAAGCAGGACCGGGGCTTTTGTAACGGGATCTCAACGTGTTTGTCATGGGCAAGGGGTGGTTGGAGAGCCTTTTTCTGCATGTTCACCTGTGCTTGGACCTCAGTCATAGCACAGGAGGGTTGGAAGGGGCCTCAGGAGGTCACATCTAGTCCAACCCCCTGCTCCAAGCAGGACCAGCCCCAACTGCATCATCCCAGCCAAGGCTTTGTCTACCTGGGGCTTCAAAACCTCCAAGGATGGCGATGCCACCACCTCTCTGGGGAGTCTTCTCGTGAGAAAGCTTTTCCTAACATCCAAGGAACTGCTGCAACTTGATCTCCACGTGGACCAGGCTGCTCAGACATGATTGCATCTGCCTAAATTGTGGGGAGGGGGATGGACAGAGACAGAGGGAGCTATCGAGGGCTTTGCTAGGGTGACAGAGATATTCGGAGTGGTAGCAGCAGGATACCGCAGGGGAGATGGGGAAGGATGGGGAGCCCGGGTGGATGAATGCTGTTAGGTGACCTGCTTCGATGAGACCACAACACAAGTGATTTGGATAGGGAAGAGGCAAGAAATGGCTGAAGCCAGTGGTAGGGGGGAGACAGAGTTAGCTGCCAGGACTGCTAATGGATTAGCACCAGCATGCACTACGTGGGCACAAGTTGTGGTCGCAACCCACCATGCCGCTTGCAACCCACCGTGCCACTCATCCCTTCAAGTCCTAGCGCCCCCAGGGCCATAGGAAGGAGCCAGACATCGCCACGGGAAGCTGGAACAGAGACAAACGCACAGCACATCTCGCATTCAAGGACTCTATTTTGGTTTGGCACAGAAGTTTCCAGCGTTGTGATTTCACTTTTAATAATAATAATTAAAAAAAAAAACAAAAAACACCTTTGATTCAACGGAGATTGTTATTACAGTCAAGTCTGTCTCGCTCTCCAGAGCAAACGAGATACAGTCACTGTTACTTCAAAGTGCTCGCTAAGAGACTAGAGGGGAAACATGGCTTTTGTTCAGAGGGAAATCTGCTTTGATGCGTCCCTGAATTCCCTTCTTTCCAGTCCCTTAAAGCCACAGATTTGAAAAGATCCAGTCAGCCCACCATGCATTTTTGCTGCTTCATTGTGCTAAGGGGAAGACCCAATACACCCACAATTTAGGGACAAATTGAGACATGATTTCACACCTCCACAACTGTCATTTCTTAGAAAGCAAACCTCTAAAAACCACTGGAGATCACCCAGGCAGACAGCAGGAAGACCTTTAAACGGACGGAGATGATGAGGAAGGACTGCTTCCTTTTTAACCGCAACTGAACTTCTGGGAACAGACCTTGCTGGAAGCGCTCGTCCCATCGTGATGCGTCGTGCACGCTCAATAAGTGAAACGTGCCGCCACGCCGACAGCGTGCAGTCCCCATAGCAAAGTAGAGCCAACACTGCAGCGGACAGGAAGAAGCGCTAGTGGTTCGAGTGCAACCTGCTCTCCCAATTCTTGCAACCCTTTCTTGCTGCTATCACTGGGCCAGAGACTTCAGCACGGACTGCCACCCGCAGCCCTGATCAGCATCACCCTCCTCAGCTTCTTCCACCCCTGAACAGCCCTGCAGGACTGACCATCGTTGTGTAGGTCCCACGTAGCAGAGACGCGTTGATAAGTCAACATACTGGCTGGAAATGAATCTAGACCTGGAATAATGAGCACTGTTCATGGCGGAAGCGGAAAGCTCCCCATGTATCCTGAAAAACAAGCTTGTGGGTACTGATCCTTTCACTGGACCGTAGAGGACTACTGCAATGTGCTGGGATCTTCAGTGACGGGCTGCGGGGCAGGGATACACTACACGACTGGCTGCCTGGCTCCCTGCTCCGATGGGGGCCATCCTTGCCTATCCAAGTAATGAAGCTTTTGCTCCGGGGACCTGCCCACAGCTCTGACCCCATTGAACCAAGTGGGCTCCTACATAGGAAAGTTTCCTGCATCAACCGGCACACGAATCCCGGGGATCCACCTGGATCCTAGTGCTCATACACGGGTGGAAAGACCACGACCGCATCCCTTAATACATACTCTGTGGAAGCTGGAGATGACCACAGAGGGGGAGGCATAGTTTAGCTTAGTGTTCAGGCGACATCAAATTTGGGGGCCGATGGAGTCCTTTAAAACCTGTTGACATCAGAGGCAAGAAAGCCAGTCATAGCAGCTCCGTTTGCTGGGAAGATCCCTCTTTGGTGTGCTTGGACTCTCTCGTCAAGCTTTCCCCATGGCAGCTGTGCAGAAAGATCGATCTCCAGTGACCAAGACACTGTTGCTTTGATGGCTGTTACCAACATAATGGGATACGTCCCTTTGAGCTGCGTCGGTCAGACCCTCGCTTGGGATGATTGGTGACCTTCCTCCGCAGAGACCTATTGACTAATGTGGGATAACTCACAGAGGAAGCCTACGATGCGTGACCCATAAGCCAGACTTAAATGTACAAACCCTATCGCTCCTTTTTCCGTCCTTGCACATCCCATGATACACAAGTGGGCCAGGTCCTGCCTGCTCCCACAGAGATGCACAAGTCCCTGGAGCTTGCTTTGGTAGCTGGCTCAGACCTCCATGCACCAGGCAGAAGTGGCCTTTTTACCCCGAGGGCGCCCAAAAAGACAAGGTGGGGAGCAACCTGATGCCTGCCGCTTCCTCTACTCTTGGGAAGTACCAAGTCACAGCTCGCTGCTACGGAGAGAAAGAGGCATGTGGGCGTGCGAAGGGGAAAATGGGGTCTCGTCAGCATGGAGAAAATAAAGCACGGCACAAAACTATGAAGCTAGAAAAAAAATCGTTGCTTTCTTCTGAGCCAGACTGAGTTCCTGGTCTCAGTCGGGTCAGTGGATTTATTTCCTTTGTATGGATCACCGAGAGGGGGAACTGTTAGGAGTTAATCTATTCCTTACTGGTTTTCACTGAAGGCAACTGAGGCCCCTTGGCTGCGGTCTCCCTCCTTTCAAATGAAAGCACGATGCAGGACTTCGATGCTGCCCTCCCGCTGCTGTAGTCTGCTACGCCGTGCTACTGCACTTCCACAATGAGCCTTCATCTGTGTGTTTCCCGTCAGCATCTGCCCCTCGCAGCAGTGCTGGACTCCCGGGGTGTTACGCGCATAGGTGCAGTGCCTGCAATGTAAGCCCTGCGTCTCCCAAGTGCAGATGTGCAACTCCAGGCCTAGTTCACTGCAGGCCCGGCTGCTCCTGGCAGTGGCATTCACCCTACCGCTGCTCAGGTGGGAATCCAGTTGGGTCTTGCAGCGAACGAAGCTGCAGGAGCCGTCCGCCCCCTGATAGCGGAGCTGCTGGCAAGAGGGAGGAAGAACAAAACTAAGCAGACGACAAAGGATGGGGATGAGCCTGACTGCGCAAGAAGACCTAGCAAGCTGTGCCGAGTTTCCGTGAGCAGACCCTGCTAGCTTCCTAACACGCCGTGCCTTTCTTCATTCTAGAGGAATAACACAATAAAGGGCGAGGAGGGAAAAAGGAAACCCTCTTGAATCTGCAATATAAAGTTTTAAATATGCTCATTAAAATAATCGCTTTAAAAAAGAATTGCCCGCTCCAGCCCCGGCAGAAACTCGCCGTGCTGGGAGCTGCCCGGCCCAGTCTTCGGGCAGCCCCTGGAGAAGTGTTGCATGGATGGCCGAGATCCTGAGAGGTGAGTGATAAAAACTTTTGAGTCTTCCCGGCCAGCTGTTGTCCTCTGCCCTTGACGCGGGTCCTCCTTGAAGCAGCTCTGCGGCTCCCCGGCCACACGGATTATTCCAGACCCAGGATGTAGTTAATGCCTTGTACCAGTCCGATTATAACCGGCTGCCAGGCCACGAGGTAGCGCAGCCAGTCGAGCAGCTGTCCGTACATGACGTGCGGCCGTTCCCAGCTGGATGTGGAGGAGTTAAAGAGGCAAAGCACAAGGGAAGCGGACACAAAACAGGGCTGCCCGAGAAGAGCTTTGGGGAAGGCATTCGTCTTGCTCAAAGTTGCGTGAGCAGCCCTGCTATTGGCATTAGCGTCGCCTGGATCTGGAGACAGCCCGCAGACAAAACAGACCTTCGCCGTGCTAATTCTCCATCAGAGATCCTACTAAGAGAGAATCACAGCACAGCTGGGATGGCAGGACACACCGGGGGTCACATCTAATCCAAACCCCTGTTGGAGGCAGGATCATCTCTACCCAAATCATCCCATGCAAGTGCTTATACCCACTCAACCCTACTGCACAGCTACCAGGCATACTGACCAAAGACACCGACCTGCCTCACGTAAAGCAGGGGGATGAGGGCTGGTAGCATCTCTTCTAAGTCAGGCTCTAGCACGGGGCCCACCTGGGCACTGGTGATGGGGCTTCTCCTAAGAGGGATCCGAACAGTGCAATCCCAGCGCAGTGGAGTAGCCTCACCCCTCCACGCGGTGCTGGGCAGGCAGCCACAGCCGGCCTTTGGGGCCGCATGGGGCAGAACGCAGCCCGGGGACTGGAAACGAGGCATCGCTCTGCTGTGGGAATGACTGAAACATTGCCCCCTTTCAACCCAGCGTCGGGGCTGTGATGCCCCTGGGGACAGCTCCTCAAAGCATCCGTCATTACAGCAAGGAAGCCAAGATCCTACACATCTGCCAGCTGGCAACACAGAGGAGGGGACAGGTTTAAGGCAAACCCAGTGTTAATTTCCCTCAGACTCGTGCTAAACCTGTGCTCCGATAAGAGCAGAGACCGGCCCATAGAATCACAGAAAATGATGGTGAGAAGGGACCTCAGGAGGTGACATCCAGTCCAACCCCTGACTCAAAGCAGGACCAGTCCCAACGACATCATCCCAGCCAAGGCTTTGTCTACCCAAGTCTTCAAAACCTTCAAGGATGGAGACTGCACCACTTCTCTGGGGAGCCTGTTCCAGTGCTTCACCACCCTCTCGTGATAAAGTTTTTCCTAATATCCAACCTCAACTTCCCTTGCTGCAACTTAAGCCCATTGCTTCTTGTCCTGTCATCTGCCCCCACTGAGAACAGCCCAGCTCCATCCTCTTTGCAACCCCCTGCAGGGACTTGAAGGCTGCTATTCAATCCCCCTCGGTCTTCTCCTCTGCAGACTCAATCAGCCCCGTTCCCTCAGCCTCTCCTCACCAGTCCCATCCCCCAGCCCCCAACCATTGTTGCTGCCCTCCACTGGACTCTCTCCAATGTGTCCACATCCTTTCTGTAGTGGGGGCCACAACTGGACACAGGACTACAGATGTGGCCTCCCCAGTGCCAAATAGAGGGGAAGAATCATGTCCCTTGATCTGCTGGCAATGCTCCTACCAATGCAGCCCAGGATGCTGGTAGCCTTCTTGTCGACAAAGGCACACTGCTGGCTCCTGTTCAGCTTCTTGTCCCCCGTCCCCCCAGGTCCTTTTCTGCAGAGCTGCTGCCGTTAATCAGCCCCCAGCCTGCATGGGTGCATGGGATTGCTCCATCTTAAGTGCAAGACTTTGCACTCGTCCTTCTTGAACCTCAGATTTCTTTTGGTTCAATCCTCCAATTTGTCAAGGTCTCTCTGAATCCTAGCCCTACCCTCTAGTGCCTGATTGCACGGCATTACTGGCAAAGCTGCTACGGGAACCAAGGGGTCCTCCCACAACCACAGCGGCTTTCTGGTTAATTGCAAGACTAGCTTTGCTGAAGAGCTTATTTTCAAGGAATAGACTGTAATAATCTAAGAAGTGCCCAGAAAAGGATACGGGTTGCTGAACATCCTCTTGAGGTCCACCTTCTCTTTGCAGTATGGACACGTCTGCTTCTTCCCCACGATGCACCAGCCTCGGATACAGAACTCGTGAAATCTGAGGGGGTGACAAGTTAAGGGAAACTGCTGTTTGGGAGGGGGGAAAAAATCACGGTAAAGTAGAGTTAGTGGCAAAACTGCAGTAGGAACTCATCACCTCCAAGACCCAGTCAACCTGCTTTCAGTGCTCAAATGGCTGCTTTCAAATCGGCGCCAGCAGCCACATGTCCATTGCTTTTTCACAGCTCACATGTATACGCGAATGCCTCAGTTAAGAGCCAGGAGCAGCTGTTTTGCTATGACCTCTACCCCACCTCCCCCTAGACACAAGCATTTCCTAAGCAGATAGTCGTTAATGGAGAAGTACAAGTCTTGTTCCACTCTGTTATCCTTACCGCTCAGGACAGGCTTAATGGTCCATGTCGACAGGGAAACCTCCTTAGCATCAGAAATGTGTTTTCAGTTCCCGAGCAACTGGAAACAGCGCCTTGTTATGCAACACGGAGCAGATGTTCCTAGATGTGCTGCTGGCCGAGTTACTGTGGCTCAGTAACTAGGGGAAGTCCAAGGCACTGCCCTTCTAGGAGCGGCTGTCCCCCGTGCTGGGTGCCTGCCCGCACTGAGGGGAGTTGTGGGAACGCTCAGCCAAAAGACTTTAGCTGCTGCTGACACCAAGAGGATAAAGCCCATTTTTACCCTTGCTATGGTAATTCTGCCTGACCGACCGATTTCTACACTTCTCTGCTTCGGAGATACGTGATCAGGACCAAAGATCTAGACCAGGCTTGACCTGGTATCGAGGACATCCTCTGCAACAGCTTACCAATGATTCAATCAGCTTAACCACCTCTGCAAGGCTGCAAAGTTTGCATGTGCTCTACAGAGACTCAGCTAGGGAGGTGATGTCTTCAAGGACTCTTACTTACACTGAGCTCAGGAATACTAGGGCCGGCAAGGACTTCCCTGCTATTGCTCTTTCCTTTAGCAGTCAGGGGCTTGGCTGGTGCATCACCTGCAGAAGTGGAGCCTGAAGCAACATAATATAGCATCACTGTGGATGAAAACATATGCAGAGGAGTGGGGCACTGCATGCTAGGGGAGAGAAGCAACAGCACCAGGGTTTTAAATGCATGTCTTAATTTTTCTTAAGAACTCATGCGTTGGGCTTAAACGCTGCCCGAGACTCACTTGGGGAGTTTCCAGGTTATACAGGAAAAGCCTGAAGAGTGTGGCCTGAATTGCAGGTAACCTTGCAAGCTGGCTACCAATACAAGAGGCAAGAAACAGGTTCGCAGCCCAACCGTTTATTGCTTACTTCTCTAAACACAAAAACCCAGAATTATCCCACCGTCTAATCTGGTTACCTGTGACAGCACACCATAGAGTCTTACCTATATCGGCTGGGGAGACTCAAGACAAGAGAGACCGGTAGCATGCAGATTCGTAGCTGGCCTTCTTCAATGTGTCGAGCTCCTCAAACTTCCTTCCAACCTATACCCTGTATCAGTGGTTTTCAAACTTTTTTCCCTTGTGGACCCCTAAAAACATGTCGAACAGAGGTGCAGACCCCTTTGAATTGTAAGTGCGGGTATTCTCATACTTCTAATCGATCGTCGTCCTCTTTCACAGACCCTTCAGACAACAGTCTGAGGCCCCTCCAGGGGTCCGTGGACCGCAGGTTGCAAACCGCTGCCCTATATTTAGAGGTGGCTGGTTGTAATATTCTAATGTGTGTTCTGCAATTGGCTTGATTTAAATTTGTTTCACTAAAACTTTCAGAGTAGACTGACCGAGTTTTCTCGTGGACGTGAAAGATGTCAAATGGTTGGGATTTAATCCCACTTCTGGAAGGAAGGATTCCTTATCTCCTTCCTTCACCATCAGGCAATGTGGCTTGCCATCATCCTGGTTCTCATTTCCCAAAAATTTACGGGGAAGAACAACAAGGCTGCTTTCTTTTTACAACTTATCTAAGAACCTGAACACAAAGCTATTTATTTTAGCAAAGTAGAGCCTGTTTGGTTACGTCAACCACTACTAATAACATTTTAAGATAAAGCTATGCTATAGTATATTTGGATTATGTAACGTACGGTCTTCCCTTGTGATGTCTCCTGTCAGGACTTGTGCTCTGTTTAACTGGATCTCATGGCTGGTTTAGCTGGATGTGCTGATGGCTTTCTTTCCTTTGCTGACCAAGCTGGCTGTCTCGTCTGCAAAGGTTCGTTTTATAGTTTAGGCCCTTCTCCTTCGCCACATTTCCGAAGCTTGGCCAAGACTCCTTGAAAATGGCCTAGGCTTGCAACAGAGGCCATGACACTCAAGAGACTAATTACTGGAGACAGAAAGAGGGTGGGAGGCATAAGGGACTGCCTAAAAGCAAGCTTCTGTCCCCAACCTGGAGCTGGGCCCATTTCTCCTGCCCTCAAGCAGCGCCCCTGAAACCAACTTCCTCCTCGCGTTGGGTCCACACAGAACGCAGCTGCCTTCTGCAGCTTCTGCACATGCTGTTTGCTTAGACGGTGTAGGCCTGTGCTGTGGCTTAAGTGATCGCAATCCTGATAGCTATTCACATCCAAGGCTGTTATGATTCGACATGACAGCCAGCTTTCATTTAAAAAGGGGGAAGGAAAAGCATCTGAAAAAGTGCAGTCCAAACATGCAAGAACCAGCACAGGTCAGATTTAAGCCTGTGCAACTGTATTTTCTCCTCCTTGTGTATGTGCTTTACCACACACTCTGCCCTGAGCACATACATCTCTAAAATACTAAGCAAGCCTAGATGTCCCTACCTGCGTCTCACGCCTCGTGCCTCAGTTTCCTGGCTGTAAAGTGGGTACAATACCTCCTCACAGGGGAGAGGTGAAGCCCAATTCTTCAACATGCACAAAATACCAGGACAAGGTGATTAAAAGCTGAGGGCACCCATCCCTTTAAGTCTGCTTTTGACCCATTCAGACTAGAAGTGAGAAGCATGTCAGATTAAGAGCAAAAGGCATTCGCCACCAGGACTGAGAATGAATCTCTTACTGAGATTCATCTGGCCACGTCATCTAGCCCACGGAGCTCCCTGCAGGCCCAGAAATTTGGTGGTGGGGGAGCAGTGGTAATTAATGCTGCCGTTGTTCCCCCACTGCCAAATTCCCAAGCTCCGCATCCAGGTGAGACAGCCCTGGGTATCGGATCAGGCCTGCAGGCAGGGCTGGGACAGTGGGTCCAAACCGGCATGAGCGGGGTGGGGGCGGCAGGCCTAGTCTGGGATCCAGCCCGCAGAGACCCCGCACTATTCCTCCAGCCTGCAGCCTAGGAAGGTAGCTGCAGGAAAGCAGCGGCTCCCTACAAGTCCACAGCAGATTGTTTTTCATGGAGCCATCACGACAGACGGCACTGGAGCAGGCAGTTTAGAGAGGCTTGACCTGCTTTTCAATGCACTTCTCTAGTCCTTTCCATCTGCCGTGGCATTTACCACAATTAGGGCCCCAAGAAGAGGAACTCTACACACTGCGCCCTTGGAGGACTTCGCTGCTTCACTGTTCCTTCCCCTTCCAGGCTACAGCTGCCAAATGCTGGCCTGACTGCAAACCCCTGGGGCATCCCCCAGCCTCTCCGAGCCTGTTGAAAACAGACATTTATTGCTGCTGTTTCATCTCAGCCAGTGCAGTGCAAAGCTGCTGGTAAAACCCAGCACAGGAGCCTATGAAGGAAAAAAAGTGCCAATTCCCTCTCCTGTTTATCTTTATCCACTTTTGGCAACTCTGCTTTGGCTCAGGCCAAGGCTGCCCTGTGCCTGGGAGTCATTTCTGTCGGAGAAGGGGGTGAACGGGATGCTAGGAAATTCCATACATGAGTAATTGTGTTTAGTCTCTACGATGTTAGGTGTTATGGTAACAGTTGCACTGGTATTATCAGTGCAACTGCCAGTCACTGCATGATGGAAACACGCAGGAGGTCACATGCTTCCAGAATCTGCCTGAAGGAAAATTCTTTATTCATCTTTGCTAATTTAAGAAGTCTGACCTTACATCTGTGGTGACGGAGAACTCCTGTCCTCCCCACATCTGCATCACAAGTGACCGAGTACGACAACGTAGCACGCCTGCTTCCTCTTTGGTTTCTCTTTTCCTTGGTTAAAGTTATACCAGGCAGCAGCTATGAACTCTCACGCAATACGGTCAGTCTAAGCCTCTTTCAGGAACCTCAAGAAAAAAACCTGAAGTTTCCAAGTATCGCTATTTTATTTTGCCAAGCCTAATATTAGGGTTAAGTCTTATTTTCTTTTTAAACAATACCACATGGTTGTCTCATTTCCTTTCATACAATGATTTATGGATTTGTGGGTGTTGTGGTTGGAAGGGACCTCAATGGATCGAGTCCGACCCTTGCCTGTGGCAGGGAAGAGCGCTGGGGTCATGTGACCCCAGCCAGGTGCTTGTCCAGCCTCCTCTTGAAGACCTCAAAGGCAGGGGAGAGCACCCCCTCCCTTGGGAGCCCTTTCCAGATTCTGGCAATCCTAGCCGTAAAGAAGTAAGTCCTGATGTCCAATCTAAATCTGCTCTCTATCAGCTTGTGGCTGTTGTTTCTGGTTATGCCAAGGGCTGCCCTGGTAAACAGAGCATCTCCTATTCCCTGCTGCCCCACCCTGGTGAATTTGTATACTGGCACAAGATCCCCTCTCAGCCTTCTCTTGCAGAGGCCAAAAAAGGTCCAGGTCCCATAGCATTTCCTTTTAGGGCCTTCCCTCCAGGCCTCTAACCATATGAGTTGCCCTCTTCGGGACCCTCTCAAGGTTGTCCACATGCTTCTTGAAGTGCGGAGCCCAAAATTGGATGTGGTACTCCAGCTGTGGTCTGACCAGTGCCGCATAGAGGGGGAGCATCACCTCCCTGGACCTGTTTGTGATGCACCTACTAATGCATGACAAAGTGCGGTTAGCTCTGCTAATTACTTTGTCACATTGACGACTCATATTCATCTTGGGAGTCGACAATGACTCTGAGGTCTCTTTCTGCCGCTGAGCTGCTGAGGTCATCCCCCAGCCTATAGATGTGCTGGTGATTCCCTCACCCTAGGTCCAGCACCTTGCACTCGTCCTTGTTAAACTGCATCCTATTCTCTGCCCACTTCTCTAACCTGTCCAGGTCCGCCTGGATTCAGTTTCTTCCCATCAGTATGTTTGGTGTCATCTGCGAACTTGGACAGAGTGCTTTCCATACCCTCATCCAGGTCACTGATGAAGATATTGAACAGCACCGGCTCAAGGACTGAGCCCTGGGGGGAGCTCACTGCCCACATCTTTCCAGGTCGATACCAACCCATCCACCACCACTCTCTGGGTGACCCTTAAGCCACTTTGCAACCCAAATGACTGCGTAGTTGTCTATGGCACAGCTGTTCAATTTGTTTATAAGAATAGGATGGGATCCCGTGTCAAAGGGCTTTTTCAAGTCCAAGTAGATGGCATCTACCTTGACCCCTGCATCTAAGCATTTAGTGACCTGGTCACAGAAAGAGTGACCTGGTCATAGAAATGCTTTAGTATGCTTTGCACATTACAAAAAACACAGTCTGTACCTCGATGAGCCTGTCACTGAATTTACCCTGATGCACTGTGTCAAGACTAGTAAAGGAGAAATGGGTATAAGGGGAAGGAGGGGAAGGCAACAGAATTATAGCACTTCCTTGATGGCGCTGCAGTATTTTAATGAGGACAGAGGAGCGACAGAACAGGCAGGAAGGAGGAAGGGACAGAAAACAAGTGAGATGATGGAACACAAGAGGTTAGAAATGACAGAACAAACAGCTAGTTGGAGCAGCACAGCTGAGCTGTAGATCTGAGGGCAGCAGAAAAGGGCAAGGAAGATAGTAAGACGGGAACCATTAGTTTTTGAGACTGAAGAGAAAAATGGAAGGAGAGGTCCAGGACAAGGACAGAAAGCAAGGAGGGGATACCGCAGTGAACCAAGACCAGGGTCATCACTGGACCCAAGCTACTGACTCTTGGAGAATGGATCTGCTTTACGGATTGCCTCGCACGTGGGGTCCTGTCCACGGTGCTACCACAAACAGGCTGAAGTTTGTAGGCTGGTAGTGCCGTTCTGTACAGATGCGCTACACATCTGCACGTTCCACACATCCCTCCCAGTTGTACAGCAAGCCATGAGTGAGATCAGACCGCATGCAAGGACGTACAATTAGATCTGTTAGCCCACGGTAAAAGTTCAAAATGAACCAACCGGCAAATAAGTTACTACCATCTGAAACCCAGAAGCCAACACGGGGTACAGATATGTAAATACTTCACTGCAAAGTAAGAGTGGACTGAGATTTGTCCTGCTTCAGCTGCTCCTTGTTAACTGCCTGCGTGTACATCTTTACCGCGTGATAAGAGAAAGACGAACTGTGAGAGCTTATCCTCAATGAAAGGTGGCTAAACTATTAGTCTGGCTTCCACTTATGAGTATGCGTGTGGACAGTCATCACTAAACAGCTGATGCAAGGTACAAAGCTGTCTCGTCTCCTTTAACCCAGTGGGAAATTAATATCCTCAACTGTAGATTTTACCAAGTCTAATATGCAGGCTACTCAAGCTTTAATAATACAGTCTTAAAACAAAAACCCTGAATACTTATTTATCCTTAAGTTAAAATCATTATATTAAGATAATTAAACAATTAAAATTAATGTAAAACAGTAATACAAGTGACAGTAAGATTAGTTCAGACTCTGAGATTTGTAGGCTGCTCCCGAATCTAAGGTTTCTTCTGAAATAAAAAAGGATATTTATAAAGATGATCATGGAAAGCCATGCTAGGGAAAGCCTTATCATCCAAGCAGGATGACAAGGGTTTCGAGGAGCGCACACTTGTTTGCACACTTTTTGCTAAAAGCCCCAGGATCTGGCTAGCAATAAGTGACCAGTGCAATAAGATGGTGTCTGCTTCAAAGGGCGCAGTGCTCCCCAGTGGTCCTTCCAAGCAGCTTCACTCTGAAGCTTAATGGAAATTTTCAGCGGTGCTGCTAACTAGGGCAGCGGAAGCAAGTAGTTGGTTTGCTCTGTGTACTGGATTTGCCATATTTTAGGGCTCAGGGAGCTGAAAATAAACTACCACATCAGGCAGTCTCCAGCCTTCAAATGCATAGGTGGATGTCTCAGTGATGTGAGCAGCCCCAGCCCAGAACAACATATGCTGCAACCAGTGTTTATCTGGAGCCAAAGAGGTAGAACAAGTGGCTTTGGGTTGGTTTTCAACAGATCACGCTTGCTGGGCCAAGGTGCCATACCTGCACAAAAGGTAAGAAACTGCCGACTGTGTCATAAGCATAGAACCAAAAAGCCCCGGAGTCATTAGGATGGTTCGTAGGACTCAATATTTGCATAAGCAACTCAGATTTTCCATTTGTGAAACCACATTCAGCTATTTCTCGCGTGCAGTATTTGAAGGTTTTCCTGACACCAGTACCACCTGGCGTGCAGAGAAAACCACACCCTGAAAGATGTGATAAGAAACCACTGTGCCTTCCCTCTGGGGGAAAGCAGTGCAAGCTTCTCTAGCCTACCCTGGAGAGCCACTTGTGATAGCTGAACAGCCAACCTTTGTGCCAGGTTCAACATCAATGAGGATCTCTCGGTGCCTGTTTCAGTGGTGAGTGCTTAACCCTGGAGAACTAGGGTCCAAACCAAGCTCTTTTCCATCCTACAGGCAAATCACAAAGGCCTTAGATAGAAGTGGTTTCATTATTAGTTGTTTTAGCTGAGATTACAGCTGGCGAGCCCAGACGGGAAGGCTCTAAAACTCTATTAGGAAACTCCCTTGTGCCTTGGAGCAAAGCATCTGATTTAAATTTACACATTGCCCCTTGATCAAAAGGATAAGAAAGCAGTTCCTGGTGCACACGTACATGCTGCTTATGTGCTTAGTTGCTTCGCCCCCCTGCTGGAATGCTGCCCAAGGTTTCCTTTTCTGAGAAGAGGAAAATACTTCCCATAATGGAAACTGCAGGGGGAAATCACGGCGGCAGAGTGAAATCCCCCAAGCAGGAATCTGACTGGGATGCCAACCTCTGCAAGCCAAAGCTCTCCAAGCAGTACTCAGATCATTGCTCCTATGGCTCATCTGGAAGATAGTACCTCCAGCAGCAAACTGCCAACCTGGTATCATGCTAGGACAGCAGTCTGCAGCTTTTCAGAGATGAGGCTGGAGCAACCCAGCTTGGGTCTGGGGCAAGCTGGCGCCACTTTTCTCTGATGCCACATCTCCCCAGCCCCAGCTGCACAGCATAGGCACAGCTGCCTGGACCCAGCAGCAGGGAAGCCCCCTGCCACTGAAACACTGCTAAGTTCCCTGGCTCTGTGGGCTGGATCCAATGGCGCCCACGCTACGACATTTATCTACCAATACGAAGTACCAGCTTCCTAGGGCACCTGGGTGTTGTCCCTGGGAACGCTTTAGATTCGGGTGCTGCTCAGCCAGAAACGTAAGTTTATAATAGAAACCATAAAGCCACCTGAAGAAGCAAGGCAGTGTATATATTCCTTTCACCTCAACCCATGCAGTACATCCTGCCCCCCTGAGATGTGCACAGCCTATGTCAAACGGCACTAAGAACAGCCCCTCTGTACCAGAATCGGAGACAAAAACGCTGGTAGGAAGCAGGCTGCACTGGGTCCAGAAAAGGATACACATGATTGCAGGAGAGTCTATACGTGTTCTCTATGATCCCTTCTTCATTGACGTCCACGAAGATCTGCTGTCCGCACACAGCACAGACGCTGTCCGAAAGGTGCTTAGTCGGCATT
>NW_005843208.1:75037-81742 GCF_000455745.1 Alligator sinensis
CTAAAGGGGCTTACTGTGCATTCCCGACGCGCTGTAAAACTGCGCGAGGTCAGGGAACGAAAGAAGAACTGGTCAGGATTAACATGCATTTGTTAGATAAAGGGACAATCTTTGTCAGCTCTAGAGGAAGGATTGGCCAACCAGTCTCCAAAGCATTTACTCAGCACAGTCTTGGGTCTCTCAAGCGTGTAATCTTGCCACTGGAGCGATGGGCCAGGCACAGAATCAGGGACAGCCATCCCAAGCCCACAGCAAGAAACCAAAAGTAGGAACTTGTGTATGAATAAAGTTCCCAGCACTGCCACTGATATCCTGGGCGAGTCACCACCTCTTTCCCATCATTCACATGGTAACACCAGCTCCCAGTGACACAACGGTCATAAAACAGTTATCAGGATATGATGTCTTTACTCCTATGAAATGCCTTCCAGTAATTCGAAATGCCTGACTTGCAGCCTCTCCCGAACTGGGACCGACACTAGCATCTTTGCACTGTTTGACATTACAGAACACTGACAGGCTACTTTACGCACCTCCGACAGGACCTGTGATGCTGCAGGTCCTGCTCGGTCCGATCCCTCGGGGTGTCCTTCCTTATTCCTGGCCTGTGGTCCTTCCAGCCCTACTTGTGCCCTGGGACATGAGGTGTCTTAAGGGCTATGTTCGTGGCCTCCACCTTCCCCTACAGCCATGTCCATGCCTCACAGGAGTACACGATATCATTTCAGGGGGGCCGCCAGTCCCACAATGCTTGGCCCTCTCTCGGGCTTCAAAACGTTTGTTGGGGCTTCGGCCTTCTTGGCTTTGGCCCCTTTTCTCCGGCTGTGCCCTTCTCAGCCTAGGCTCATTGCACCGGATCTTGGCTTCTGGGCCCCCAGGCTGTGCCCCTTCTCAGGTCCCCAGACCCTGGTCCCATGCCTTCTCGGGCCCCTGGGCCAAGCCAGGTCTGCCATTATAGCTTAGCTTTGCTTCTTGCAGTCTGTCCTATGGCTGCTCGGGAGTCTGCCCTATTCTTCCAGCTTACTGTGCAGCTGGCCTCGTCTCAGCTGCTGGCCTACCTACACAGCCAGGCTAGCCTGCTGTACCTTCCCCTTTGTAGTGACATGGGTCTTTGGCTCCCTGCTACAATGCCCCACTGACAAAAAACATATATATATTCCCAGGAAAGAAGGACATAAGGAAGAGGTCCCTGCCTCCACTTCACTGAGAGCCTGGGGAGCTAAATGCACCCAGAGGCTGTTACAGAAGGAAATGAGGGGGCCTGGCATCACTTGTGCCCAACTCAGATATAACCTACCTTGTCTAATGTGCCACGGGGCCCTCTGGCCTCACACACCAACAGAATTACAGCTGGAAGCTGGATCAGAAACGGGTTTAGTCCTTTAAAGCAAGCAAGCTAAACCCTGAACTGTTGCAATTCTGAAGGCGTTACTCCGGGACCTCATGCTCCAGTCCTCTTTTGTGGTCCCTGGTCAGACGACACCTGCCATGAAGCACAATGGTCTCCCCGCTCAGTGAGGGGGAGTGATACAAGATGGGTGAGGGACGTTATGGCAGGAGGACAAGGCAATGTAATTGCCTCACCCACCAGGTCCCTCAGCAGCATTTTGGGAGGAAAACATGCAGTTTTCCAGCCATTTGCAATTTGGGTTAAAAAAAATAAAATAGATAAAAGCAAGACGATTTATCAGGACGGTGTTACTGGAGTCCTGACAAGCCAGGCCCCTTTCAGATGCTTCAAGCTGGACACATGAGGACTGAACCACTCCAAAGACCTCAACCGCTGGCTGGGAAGCAGAAGTTCACAAACCTAGAGTTTGCTGCGCCCAATTTTTTAAGTAAAAAAAAATCTTCCTTTCGAGCATATTTTAACCTGAAAGCTCAAAGCCCTTTACAGAGTATGGAAGAGTGCAAAACCACCTCCAAGGTGAAACAAGCATCTGTTTCAAGGCAGAAAAGTTGCCAGAAAAGACTGGAGCTTATGCAAGCGGAACTGCAATTGCCCACACAGCCAAACATCTTCTGCTATTATGGTAACTTCCTAAGTGCCATGGGAGACTTAAAAAAATGCAAAACTCTAGAAAGCTTGGTTCAGAGGTGATACCTTTTATTAGACCAACTAAAAAAAAAAATAAAAAAAAAAATCTTTTTTTTTGCAATTTCTTAGTTGAGATAATAAAACGTCTCAAGTGCTCTAGAGTTTTGCATTTCTTTTTGTCTCGAACCAACACAGCTCCGAAATACATCCTTGAAACAAGAGCGACTTAACTAACTGGTTCCACTTTGGTCTGATTCAAGACTTCTGCAGCATCCCCATCACTAGATGGAGTCCAGGGAGAGGACAACCGGCCAAAAAACCCAGTCCTTTTGGCTGCCGCTTTTGGGCACCTTCTGTTTAAATCCTAGCCACGTCTTACAACTTAGCTGGCGAAGTCACAGCCTGAACTGCCGGAGGCTCTTATAACACAGACCTCCCCTATTTGACACAGCAATGAGTGGCTGAACAGTGTCCTTTGAACTCTGCAGGTGGGAAAGGAGTCACAATGAGATCTTTCTGGGGGTTTCTTTCTTCTCTAGAGAAATGAATCAAACTCAGATTATGGAAAGCAGCTGCCGAATAGCTCCGTGGCAGAAATATTACCCATTTCAGAACACCACTGTGTCAGAACAATCATCGATTTGTGCCCTGCAGTGCCCATACAAGAAACCTTGCTGCTGTGGAATAACCAGTCCATAAGGAGGACTCTTCCAGGCTGTAAAGCAGCTCGTGATTACTTCTCTCAGAAAACTGCCTAGCTCTTCAGCTAGAAAACCTGTCTCCTTGAGACCTGTTAAAAGGCACATCGTTCCTGACTGTGTACCAGGAAGCTAAGGATGCCTTGTATCAGAATCGTTTCTTGTATTGTATTCTGCCTTTCAGTTTCAATGAGTGTTCCTATAATACGCAGAAAAAAATTGTTGTATAACGAGCAGAAAATTACCCAACAGGCAGAAAAAATGCCCAAGTTACTTCTTTCCACCCTGGTCTTTCCCTCCCAGGCACACAGTTCTGACTTTTGCCAGTCTACACGGAAGTTTCTCTGTACCCTTCATTATTTTTCTTGGCGGTCTCAGAGCCCTTTCCCTCAGGCAGCGGTGGCTCATAACTGACCCAGCATTGAAGGCAGAGGTTAAAAAACCCACGCTCATTCTTGTATGAGCATGGTATTCTCAGTACTGCTTTAAAATCCGGTCCTTGTGCATCACAATGCTTGTTTTTCTAACCTATGCTGTAAGCTGAAACCCAACCTTTCCACAGAACTGTCCAGAAGAATATTAGCAAATCATTTTCCTATCCCTTGGCCAACAGCAGAAGCAAGGCATGAAGCTGTATGGGGTCTAGGGGGCAACTGGAAAACTGCATCTACTTCTGGGAAAAAGGTATGACTTAATTACAGTGACCTAATCCACATGCATAAGATTCTTTGGAGGCCTCGTCTCAGCTGGTCAAATAGGCCAAAGGACCCGAGATCAAAAATCAGATCACCTCAAAGAAGATACTCGGAAGCTGTGGATAAGATATGCTCGCATGGGGACTGCAGCAGCAGCTGAAGCATCAAGTCACAATGAAGTCCTGCAAGATCACAGTCAGTTGTACAAATACAGCAACTGCAGCAATATCCCCTTCAACCGGCTCCTGTTTCCATCTGCTGTGATAAAGCCAGCAAGACTCCAGCCTTTGGGCCTTGTTAGACCTTGTGCCGTAAGCCGAACAAATGCTAAGTGGCTTGGTGTTATTCGGCTTAGTGGAGCAGTCACATGAGGAGGCAAAAAAAACCTGCTGACTGTCCTTCACCTGCACAGCCGTGACTTGCCACTAGAGGCTTGGTGAGCAGAGGAACTAGGAACAGGACCCATTTGCTGCTCTTGCGTGGCAGAAAGTGGACCCACCACAATGTCAGTTTTAGTGAGACCAGAAAGATCCTAGAACAGGGGTAGGCAACGTTTTTTGGCCGGAGTGCTGAAAAAACCCACGACGTCTACCTTGGAAGGTGCTGGAGTGCCGGCATGCCAAAAAAACAAAATGAGGGCAGGGGCGGGTGGCGGTGGTACGTGGCAGGACGTACTGCACTCAACAAAAAAGGAATACACAACGACAAAGGCAACATTTATGATTATTTAATAATCATAAATGTTGCCTTTGTCATTGTGTATTCCTTTTTTGTTGAGCATGTTGCAATGAGAGAGAGCAAAAAAAAGAGACAAACAAGAAAAAGAGGAGAGAGAGAAAGAAAAAGAAGAGCAGAGAGAACCAGACACAAGAGCAGACAGAGAACCACGTGCACAACCACAGAGAACCAGAACACACCCAAAACAGACATGCACACAAACATCCCGAACCAGGCACGTGCACACACAGATGCACAGGGCCAGACAGAGGCAGACAAACACAGAGAACCAGATGCGCACGGAGCCGGGCTCCTGGGCCACTGGGCAAAGTCTGACCCAACAATGTGCTGGTCCTGCCAGAGCCCCTGTGCTTCCCTGGGGAGCGAGCCCCTGGGCTGCAGCACAGCTGGCTGAGGCCCTGGCCCAGAGCCAGCCCATCAGCCCAACCACCCTCCAAGGCTGCAACCCTGGAGCTCACTCGCTCTGAGCAGCCCAATCCTTTTTTCTCCAGAGCTCAGGTGGTGCCTGGCCCCTGCACTGCCATCAGCAGGAGCAGAGCTAGTCTGGACAGCGGCAGAAGGCACCGCAGTTGCTGGGCACTCTGGGGGAAAAAAAAAGGATGGGGCCCTGCAGAGCTCAGGTACTGCCTGAGCGCGCGCACACACTGCCCCTGTGCCTGCAGACACCCCCCCCCTACCAGCGCTGTCCCATGCTCTGAGGTCTAGTCTGGGGATGCAGCCACAGCCAGGTGGTGCTGGAGCAGGCCAGGGCAGGAAAGCAGGTAACTGGCTGGGGGTGGGTGGGGCTGGGCTACTCAAGCCTGCAAGCCTGCTGAGGGCTCCCTCTGGGTCCTACTGCCCCTGGCTCCAGGCAGCTTTGACAGGGAGCCAAGACGAATAAATATTAATTTACTAAATTTTTAAGGGGCTTTGTAGACTGGGTAGAATGGCTTGGGCAAGCTGCATCTGGCCTGTGGGCCATATTTTGCCCGCCCCTGTGATAAATCTGTATTACATCAAGAACATTCAGACCCCACAATTCAGCAGCACAGAAATTTTTAGCAACATGCAGAGCATTGAGCTGGCATCAAACCTGAGGGGGTAGATCAGGGGTGAGGTGAACAGATCTGAAGACTTAGAAGACTCACTAAGGGGTGAGGTGAACAGATGGTGATGGTGCCATCGTGAGGGGTTTGGCTTCTTTGACCACACTCCGCACTTCAGTGAGAAAGCTAGAGGACTGTTGGGAAGGGATGGCCTCCACCTCACCTGGAAAGGGAAGAAGCTCTTTTCGGCCAGAATGGCTGACCTACTCGACAGGGCTTTAAACTAAGATCACTGGGGGACGGGCAGTCAATCAACAGTTCTAGCCCAGATCATGCCAATCACAGCAGAAACAGCTTATGTAGCCCAAGGGAACCTACTCTGATGAGAGCCCAAGGAAAGGTTACGTCCCATCACATAAGGAAGCTTAGGGCTTCCCATGGCAGACTCAACTGCCTGTACCCTAACGCCAGGAATTTGGGTAACAAGCAAGAGGAGCTGGCCCTCCTCCTGACCGATAACGATTATGACCTCATAGGGATAATGGAAACCTGTTGGGACTCCTCCTATGGCTGGTCGGTAGGTATAGAAGGCAATACCCTCTACAGGAGAGATCGTGTTGGGAAGAGGGGTGGGGGTGTAGCACTATGTCAAGGAACAGTACACTTCCCTTCAAACTGTATTCATCAACCATGGAGGGCATCTTGAGACCCTCTGGGTTAAAATATGGGGGGGGAACATGGGGAAGGGGATATACTTGTAGGAGTCTATTATAGACTCCTACAAGTATACAGTGGTTACAGTCTTGTGAACCCAGCGTTCTTTCCTGCCTGTGGCAGGGGTCAAGCTAGATGATCTGTTCAGGTCCCTCCTGACCCTAGCTACTATGAAACAGACCTCCTAACCAAGAAGAAGAACTGAATCTCAAATTCAATAGGGAACTGGCGGAGGCCTCACATTCCCATTGTATGATCGTCATGGGAGACTTCAGCCTTCCTGACATCTTGTGGGATCAGCACATGGCCAACCAGCCTGACTGGCTGTGTAACTTCCTCGCTTGCATTGATGACCTGTATCTAATGCAAGAGGTCTGCGGATCAACAAGGGGAGAGGCACTGCTGGATCGGGTTCCGGCCCAAGGGGATAATCTGGTGAGTGATCTGAACAAGGGGAGAGGCACTGCTGGATCGGGTTCTGGCCAAAGGGGATAATCTGGTGAGTGATCTGAGGACCGAGGGCAAGCTTGGTGACAGGGCCCAAGATCTGATTACTTTCTCTGTCCAAGGAAGGGTGGGCAAATCCCTCAGTGAAAAAGAAATCCTGAACTTTGGGAAGGCTGACTTCCACAGACTCAGGAGACTGGTCAGTCGGGCACTAAGGGACCATGGCCCCCTAGGAAGGGAAGTCTATGAGAAATGGTTGTTCCTAAAGAACTCAATCCTCAGTGTGCAAGGGAGGTCCATCCCGTCCCACAGGAAATGCAGTCAGAGGGCAGGGAAGCCCCCTTGGCTCA
>NW_005843208.1:81804-103900 GCF_000455745.1 Alligator sinensis
ATGTAAAACTGGGAATCATCACCAACGAGGAGTACTCAGGACTAGCCCGTACTGGTAGGGAGTGGTTCAGAACAGCCAAGGCAGCAACTGAACTCAAGACAGCCACCGGAATCAAGGATAACAAAAAGTTGTTCTTCAGGTATGTTGGAAGTCGGAGGAAGAACAAAAGCAACGTCGGCCCCCTGCAAAATCAGATGGGGCAGCTGAAGTCTGACACCCAAGAAAAGGCCAATCCCCTAAATGATTACTTTGTATCAGTTTTCCACTTGCCCAAGGGGGTCATGCTGTCAGACACGATGCAAAGCTACCAGGGCTCGGGAGATGGGCCCACAACTGATGTAGATCAAGTGAGAAAACACTGAGAGGCTTGACATCCATAAGTCTGCAAGCCCGGACAGATTACACCCCAGAGTCTGAAAAGAGTTGGCAGACATCATAGCATGCCCTAAGGCCAAGATATTTGAAAGCTCGTGGTGCTTGGGTGATATACCGGAAGACTGGAAAAGAGCCAAAGTGGTCCCAATCTTCAGGAAAGGGAAGAAAGAAGATCCAGGGAATTACAGACCTATCAGTCTGAGGTCCATTCCTGGAAAGAACTTGGAGAAAATTACCAAGGGATCCATCTGCAACAGGCTAATGGAAGGCAACCTACTGAGTGCCAGCCAACATGGTTTTATTACTGGAAGGTCTTGTCTGACCAACCTCATCTCCTTCTATGACCAGGTGATGCATTGCCTGGACAAGGGAGACAAGGTTGATGTAATTTGTCTGGACTTCAAGAAGGCCTTTGATTTGGTCTCCCATGATGTCCTCGCGAGCAAGCTGGGGAACTTTGGCCTCAACCATCTCACAATCCAATGACTGGGGAACTGGCTCCGGGGTCGGACACAAAGGGTATTAGTTGATGGCAACAAATCAACGTGGTGCAAGGTTACTAGTGTAGTTACCCAGGGCTCTGTGCTTGGGCTGGTACTCTTCAATAATCTTCATTAATTACTTGGATTTGGACGTCAGATGCTGACTGACAAATTTGTGGACAACACTAAACTATAGGGGAAGGCGGTCATTCTGGAGGACAGGCTGGGGATACAGGCTGACCCAAACATGCTTGCAAAGTGGGCAGACCAAAACCTGATGGTATTCCACGTAGAGAAACGCAGGGTACTCCACCTTGGGAGAAAAAACAAGCATCATACTTATAGTCTCGGCAGTGCTATACTCACTAGCACTGTGACCAAAAGGGACTTGGGGGTCTTGATTGACCACAAGATGAACATGAACCACCAATGCGATGCTGTGGCCGGCAGAGCAAACTAAATTCTGGCATTTATCTACCGATGCATCTCGAGCAAAACCAGGGATGTCATCCTCCCACTTTACTCGGCCTTAGTGAGCTGGAGCACTGCATCCAGTTTTGGGCCCCTCACTTCAGGAAGTATGTGGATAAGCTCGAGAGAGTCCAGAGAGCCACCTGCATGATCACAGGCCAAGAGAGCAAGCCTTACGAGGAGAGGCCGAGGGACATGGGACTCTTCAGCCGAGCGAAGAGAAGGCTCGGGGGGGGGATTTGGTGGCTGCCTATAAGTATATAAAGGGGGGTGCATCAGGATCTGGGGAACAGTTGTTCACCAGGACTCCAACAAGAGATACTAGATCTAATGGCCACAAGCTTCTAGAAGGCCGATTCAGCCTCGATATAAGGAATAACTTCTTTACAGTCTGGGTGTCCAAGGTCTGGAACAGACTCCCCTGAAAGGTGGTGCAACCACCTACTCTGGACTCATTCAAAAGGCATTTGGATCTTTATCTTGCTGGGATCATCTGATCCCTGGAGACTTCTGGCAGGGGGGCTGGACTCGAGGATCTCACAAGGTTCCTTCTAGCCCCTAATGTCTATGAAATCACCTGTGGTATATTTTCATGTGGTCACTGGAGAGGTCTCATAGTTTCATAGTAGCTAGGGTCAGGAGGGACCTGAACAAATCATCTAGCCTGACCCCCTGCCACAGGCAGGAATGAATGCTGGGTTCACAAGACCCCAAACAGGTGATCATCCAACCTCCTCTTGAAGGTGCCCAAGCTAGGGCAGTTGGTTCCAGATTTTGGCCACCCTAACTGTAAAATATTGCCCATGCTTTAGCCTTGGTGTGAGCCCTTGACGCCCTGCGTGGGATAGTGAAATGCAGCAGGTGAAGATCGCTATTGCCCAGGTGGTCAAGGACCTGCAGTCCCCTCACCAGGTCATCCCCCGTGGCCAGGACCAGGTCCAGCAACCTAGTGGGGCTGTCATTTCCTGGATAAGGTGAAGATCCTGTAATACAGCCAGGGACCTACACGAGCGGTCAGACCTGGCTGTCTGCTCCTCCCAGCAAGTGTCTGGGTAGTTTAGGTCACCCATGACAATAACATCCCTTGACCTAACCGCCTCCATAAGCTGACTGGAGAAGACCTGGTCCACCTCTTCCCCATGGTTGGGTGGTCTGTAATAGACACCCACCGTAAGGTCCCTTTCGCCTCGCCCCCCCTTGAGTTTGACCCATAGTGTCTCTGCCCGACCCTCCTCTAACCCAAAGCTAATCCTTGATGATGTGAGGTGCTCTTTGACATAGAGCGCAATCCCCCCACCTTTCCTCTCTGTCCTGTCTCTTCTATATAGGGTGCATCCCCCCAAATGCCCACCGCCCAGTCGCGGGTAGGGTCCCACCAGGTTTCTGAGAGCCCTACTACATCTGGGTTCTTACTCGTGATCAGAAGGCACAGTTCCCCCTGCTTACTCTGATGAGAAATCACAGCCAACAACAGGAAGTTATTTCACGTAGCATGTAATTGAAGTGTAGAACTCAATGCCATAAGATGTTGTGGAGGCTGACAGGCGATCCAGATTCAAACAGGGATTGGACACATTCTTGGAAGAAAGGGGCATCAGTAGCTACTGAGCACAGGAGTTAGAGGAATCAGAACTTCCTAGACTTTAAACACTGGAGGCTGCAAGTGGGAGAGGAACAGTGGAAAAAAACCCTGGCCAGGGTTTGGTCTAGTTTAACGTGCTGAGAAACCTGTGTGGCGGTCAGGGCTGCTGCAGCTAGTTCACTCTGGTGCTGTGCGACACAGGAGACTTACCAGGTTGCACCTTAAGTCTGGCCTAATGGCAGTTCTTATAGCCAACTACTTGCATAAGTTTCTGGGCTTCAACTTAAATGCAAAAAGGTGTCATTGCAGGTAGTTCAATGAAAGACCTGATCAGTGAACTGTGGCACTAAATAGTCTACACTATGTTGGCATATGCAAGGAGACTGACTGTGCTGCCACTACATGAGACAGTGGCACCTCCTACCCAGAAATACTATGTTCAGTTCTGGCCACAAGGTTAAAAAGATGCACCTCTCCCTGCTTTAGCCAGCAGAGGCTCAGAGGGGGGGAAAAAAAAGAGCAACTGGAAACACAAAAAGATGACACATTAACAAAATGATAAGGTAGCATTGTTGAATTCAGAAAGCTTTAAATAAAAAAAAAAAAAAAAAGAGAAATAGAGGATCGAAGATGCAAGTAGATCCCTAGAGGAGCCACTGCTGCATTAGAAAGCAGAATATTTCCAGAAGGGGTATGAACCCTCACCCTTCAGGACATGCATCAAAAGCAAACTAATGAGGGCTAGAAAGAAGTCCTCCCATATAGGTAAGTTATTCTGCAGTTGCCCACTAGGCAGGGGAAGGGAGGGGGGTTTCTGAGTCTTCATTTAAGCAGGTGATAACTGGACCAGTTGACCCAGAGCCTGATCTGATATTGAAATGCTTGTCATCTCACTCAAGTACTGAGCCTGCTCAGTCCTGTTTCAAGCTCTGACTGGATCACAGCAGAACATGCGGTGGTGACTGGGGTTTCAGTTGAGACACTTCAATACCTGAAAAAACAAAACTGAAAGACACTTAAAGAAGAGTCACACGTGGCTAAGCCAGAATTTTTCCCTATGAATAACCACTATAAAAAAAAAGGTGCAGCTTGGCCAGTCCAGGGCTAAAGAAAAGTTAATGTCTAAAGTACTGGGTGGGTAGAAATACCAGGGAAGAGATTATTACAGGTGGCATATCTAAGTAAACAGATTAAACTCATGTTGAGTTCAAGCTAGACCTGCAGAAAGTGAAATCCGTAGAGGTTGCACAGTGGTCTCCGAGCAGGGATAGGAGGGTAAGAGTAGGCTGGGCAAACATAGCACCAGCAATAAGAAAGGATGTGCTAGACCCCTTAGGCAGACAAGGTTCTTTGGGTAAACGCGATATCTTTTATTAGACGAATTAAATAGTTGCAACAATTTTTCCAACTATTTGGTTGGTCTAATAAAAGATATCACATTTACCCAAAGAACCTCATCTGCCTATGTCTTTAGACCAGGGGCGGGCAATTATTTCGGGAAGAGGGCCACTTACCAAGTTCTGGCAAGCCATCAAAGGCTGCATGACAGGCAGCCAGGGGCAGATAAATATTAACTTTCTAAATGTTTTACGGGACCCGCGGGCCAGATAGAATGGCTTGGTGGGCTGCATCCGGCCCACGGTCACATTTTGCCCACCCCTGCCTTAGACCAACACGGCCATGACCAACATTCCCCAAACCTCTTGGGTCTTTTCTCAACTGCAGCTTCTTTGGGGAGGAGTCGCACTGTGAAAAGCCCAGATGCAGGCTGCTGTTCAAAACCCAGTCTTCACTCATGCTGTGAGTCACTCGCTTGATTAAGAGCAAAGCTACAGTGCCAGCTAGTGGAAGAATCTTTCCTATGCAAGGCAGGCTTACAAAATTGCCACCAGAAGCCAAGGCCAAGGTCCATGTGAATCCAAGAGGACAGGAATGTGAAGAGACTGAGCTTCCCGAAGCCATAAAAACAGGCTCTCTTCCTCATTTCTCAGAATGCTTTATCCCTCTCGCTGCAGCCTTGATCTTGACAGGATTAAATCAGCCTACAATGATGCACTTCATAGTTGGGAGGGTCGGAAGGGACCTGAGCAGATCATCAAGTCTGACCCCCTGCCATGGCAGGAAAGAGCACTGGGGCCAAATCACCCCAGCAAGGTGTTCATCCAGCCTCCTCTTAAAGACCCCCAGGGTAGGAGCTAGCACCACTTCTCCTGGAAGTTGGTTCCGGATCCTAGCTGCCCTGACAGTGAAGTAGCACCTCCTGATGTCTAGTCTGAATCTACCCCCCGCCAGCTTGTGTCTATTATTTCTAGTCACTCCTGGTAGTGCTCGGGGGGACAGGGACTCCCCCAGTGCCTGCTGGTCCCCTCTGACTAGTTTGTAAACGGCCACTAAATCCCCACTCAGGCTTCTCTTGTGGAGGCTGAACAGGTTCAGGTCCCGTGGCCTCTCCCCGCACGGCCTGCCCTGCTGCCCCCTGACCATGCAAGTGGCCCTCCCCTGGACCCTCTCCATGTTGTCCACATCCCTCCTGAAGTGCAGCGCCCAGAACTGGACGCAGTACTGCAACTGCAGCCTGACCAGTGTCGCATAGAGGGGGAGGATCACCTCGTTGGACCTGCTCAAGATGCATCTGTGGATGCATGACAAGGTATGGCTGGCCTTCCTGACCGCGTCCCCACACTGTTGGCCCATGTTCATTTTGGCATCAATAATGACTCCAAGATCCTTTTCTGCCTCTGCACTGATGAGAAGGGAGTTCCCCAGCCTGTAGGTCTGCTGCTGGTTCTTTGTCCCCAGGTGCAGCACCATGCACTTGTCAGGGTTGAAACCCATCCTGTTCTCATCTGCCCACCCCTGTAACCTGTCTAGGTCCGATTACAGTCTATTCCTCCCTTCTAGCGTGCCCGCTTCCCCCCACATCTTAGCGTCATCTGCGAATTTGAACAGGGTGCTTTTCACCCCGCTGTCCAAGTCACTGATGAAGATGTTGAACAGTGCGGGTCCGAGGACCGAGCCCTGGGGGACCCCACTGCCCACATCCCTCCAGGTTGAAAATGACCCGTCCACCACCACTCTCTGGGTGTGGCCCTCCAGTCAACTAGTAACCCATTTGACTCTGTAGGCGTCAGTGCCACAGTTCCCTAGTTTTTTAATGAGAATGGGATGAGAGACAGTGTCAAAGGCCTTCCTAAAGTCCAGAAAGACTATGTCCACTGCTACCCCTGCGTCCAAGGATTTTGTGACCTGGTCGTAGAAGGCCACCAGGCTAGTCTGACAGGACCTGCCTCTAATGAACCCATGTTGGTTGCCATTTGATCAGAGTGCTATTACTTTGCAAAACAGACAGGGAGATGCAAAGTCCCTGGGTCCTTAACTGATATGCAGATAAGCGAAGTTTGTTACAAGGTGATCAACTGGGCTGGCACTCCGTTCCACAGTAAGTCTCTCTGACACGCACAGTGCTGCAGTTGCAACACTGTATGCTGCAATGAAGACAAGTGGCTAAAAAGTGCAGTATTTAAACAAATCAGAGGGGTAACCAGATATCATCAACACTCCACTGAAGTCAATAGGGGAACATGTACATGGCACAAGGCAGCATTGCAGAGACCAGAGCTACTTTTATACAATCAAGAGCTAAGGTATTGGAAGAAGCATAGCCACATTAAGCAGAGCCCTGTGCCAGTACTTAATGAGGCTGTTCCCTTTCTAGTACCCAAGTGACTTAAGTTACCTGAGCATGGCAGTGACCTGGGTTAAGAACCGCAAGTCTAAACAGCCTCTGGAGAGGCTTTATTGCTGTGTGGCCAAGGAATAAACTTGGAGAACTCTCTATTGTGGAGGGCACATGCAGACAGAACAGAGCTGCTACACTGGTCAGTGCACAGGCCCACCCTGCCCAGGATCCTCAACTTCATAGTGACACCGTAGAAGGTAAGGAAAGAGCATTTATGCAGGGCCTGTCCAGCCTGATCTGTCCCCTGCCCATTCGCAGGACAAAAGTCATATTTGGAGGCTGCACCCCCTATCACATTTAATATTTGCTGAGCATACATGACTTTGTTCAATCTCCTTTGGAACCCAATTAAATTATCAGGCTCAACAACACTTTGTGGCAATGAATTCTACAAGGGACCAGCTCCAACTACTTTCAAGGTTGGGGCTGCACCACCTCCTTGGGAAGTCTATTACAGATTCTGGTCACCCTTACCATAAAGAAGTTCTTCCTTGCATGCGACCTGAAACTATCCTCTAACAGTTTATGGCCATTGCTCCTCGTCCTCCCCTGGAGAACTCTAGTAAAGAGTTTCTCCCAGCTTCCAATATTCACCCCTTACCTACTTATAGATGGCCACCATGTCCAGCCAAATGTATAACTTATATAAACAATGCGTTTCATTTATTCATTAATTTTTCTAATAGATGACTAATTTTCCAAAATTCTGTGGCACACCTGTTCATTTCTGATGGCACACCATTGTGCCATGGCACACTGGTTGGGAAACACTGCACTAGGTCACCTCCAGAGGTCCCTTCCAGCCCAACTTCTCTAAGAGTCTATGATTCTAAGAAGGAAGGGTGTTACGGGTCACCGGTGTAAAACAGATACATGGCGAAGTAATGAGTACCACCCTGAACATCTGAGCATGAGAGCGCTGCTTGTCAGAAGGAGGGCAAAAATAGCACGAATCAAAAGTTTGTTCCTTCTTTAGAAGAGGTTCTTGAATAAGGCGCCAGGAACTGTAACCATGCATTGGCAGAAATGACCCATTGATCCCTTGAGGGGCAGGGAGATGCATGGAACCCATCCTTCTAGATACTGTGACAACAGGTCCCTTTGAAAACTGACCCAGGCAGCTGCTTGAGTGAGCTGTACTCCGTGTCATTATTCCTGACACATTTCCTACAACAAAAATACCATTTCAAGGGAAAACTTAACAAAAAAGTTAGTCCTCTGATGAGTAAATGCTACACAGACGAGAATATTCACAGATCCATGACATGGTACCTGCATCAACTCACCCCTATGGTTGATGCCATATAGTCTGCACACATTTCAGCAAAGTCCCGCTCCAGTACCCCATAATAAAGCCCGTAGAATAGGAGTGAAATGCCAAAATCCATCGCATCTTCTGGTTTGATTCTACAAGAAAGACAAAGGAATCGCATTTAACACCGAGCATGTTGAAAACCAGCTGCTGTAGAAACAGAATGATCGTGGCAAAAGCACATTAACTCCATTGCCAACAAATCCTGCTGGCAAATAAGCGCTTGTTGTTTTTAAATATCCTCACAGAATCATTTGCAACAGCTACATTGCAATCCTAGTCCATAATTCAAGGCCTCTGGGATGTCTCCCCAGCTAAGCTGTCGGAAACAGCCTCATCTTAATGCAGCAGAACACATTCATTCCAGTCTGTGCAAAATGCAGACAGTCTCTGCACTTTCCCCTGGAGGCAACAGACGTGCCTAGCAGTGAAGGCAGGACAGCTGGCAAGATGCATGTGACACCCACTAGCTCTCACGCAGAGGATGCCAAAGCCTCAAAATTAGGCAGCGCAGCTAGTTTGGCATGGCAGAGCGTGTAACAAGAAGCATGCCTGAGAGAGAAAGCTGGGCAGGTGCTTGGGGCTGCGCTACACAGGAGACTCTGGACTGTTCCTATGAGGGTAGCTCACAAGCTGCTTAATTCACAGCAGGTTGTTGAATTAAGGATGAGCTGCCCAGCTGTTTGCTGCAGCTTTTACTTCAAAGGGCATCACATCTCTGATCAGCTGGAGCTCATCAGTGGTCCTGTACAGCTGACTGATGTGACTCTATGCCCTGGTCACTTCGCAGAGGCAATAAGGATGCCTACTTTCTGGCTTTTGCTAAGAGGCAAGTGGGAATGTGCTTCTTGGGGGCACTCCCTGCCCCATGGCAGAGGCAATGCAGATTTGCTGGTAAAGTCCAATTCTGAGAAAGAGCAATTTCAGCTTAATTGTGGGTACTTGGTATCTCTCCAGAAGAGGTTTAGCAGCAAACCTGGACATGTTACACTTAAAAATAGCTTTAGAGCACAAAATAGGCTTCCAGCTAGTTGCTACATGCCTCTGCAGGTGAATCAACTCTGATCAGTACAGGCCCAGGAAGAAAAAAAGCCATCAAGTAGTTCTAGCTGGAGTGCTGCGTCAGAACCAAGTACAAAGTACAATGCTACAGTATCTGGGAGAGCTGGCTGCAGGAGTAACGTCAGGATGCTGTTTTCCCAGGATGGCAGAGGACAACTGTTACTCGTATTTGGTCTGGAGCTGTACAAGAGGATTAGAGGAGAAAGCAGAAACAGCAGTGACAAACACTGCACACAAGGGAAAGGGATTGTGTGCATGACACCGGAGCATCCTCACTGGAAGCCAGGTGCTGGTTTGGGAGCAACCTGAACGGTCACCTGTGATTGCTCAGCAGCTAGAAGAGAATCCAACAGTCCCTCTGATCTCCTGCCTTACTGATCACATGGCCACAACTCATCTCTAGTTATCATCCTTTAAAGGAACACTGTGCTAACACCCAGATCTACAGGGCTTTGACCATTCACCATGTTGATAGCAGCTAGGCATTAGAGATTTGCTCACCTGAATAATAAGTTAAGACCAAAGAGTGTGAACATTACAGCCATGTACCCAACAATTCCAGTAGCGTAGCTCATCTTGTATATTAGCAGAAACCATTTATACACCAGCCTGTAAGAGACGTATAAAAATGAAGGCATTAGGGTTTCTTGCAGTGAAGTCTCACAGAACACCTGAGTGTTTTACTGCATCTTAGGATATATGTTGTTGTCTGCATGAAAAGGAGGTAAGATCTGGCATGCTTATGGAAGCTAACAGCTCACAGTCCTAACCTCCCTCTGATGATTATTCTACTTGTGACTCTAGATGGGTCAACACACACATAGCATGACAACTTCTAAATCCATTAGATCTTGACCTTCAAGACTAGGAGCAAATGCTGTGTCCTAAACTGGGGATAGGATGCGAGTCCCCCTCGTGCCCAGAAGAACTGACATAAATCAAGCTTACAGTTAGTCACTCAGATTAGCACTGTTCTGGGGAAATTAAATATTTGTGATAGGCCAATTGGCAAACAGCATAGCAAGATGGTTAAAGGGGCATGTTTAACCCAATTTATCGGATGACTCTTCCCACAGGCAAAAATATGGCTCAAGTCCAGAGTTGAACTGAAAAGTTTAACCACAATCATTCTGTTAGAAAGAAATCAGCTGCTGCTGCAGATTGTGCGCTTCTAGCCTTGGGCTTGTGATTCACAAGGAGAGGTGTGTGCTAACCTGGGAGTTGTTTGCACGAGAGGTTTACGGGTGGCTCTGAATGTGATGAAGGCTGTGACGGTGGAGAAGAGGACCCAGATCACCAGGAACCGCCACCAGTGCAGCTTCATTGTGAAATAAAGAGGAACAACCCACATCTGAAAGAGGGTCACCATCTGCAAGGACAAGTTAAAGGCATGTCAGATAAATGCAAGATCACACTGTTTAACCAGCACTGAAGGATGCCACAGGTCTGGTAACCTTTGTTCTTCTTTTATCTCTTAGAGACAGCGTATTCCTAGAGAGAGGGTGCAAATATTAATTGTGCAATTCAACCCACTGAACACTGGTGGTGCAACATGAGATTTAAGTCAGGCTATTGAGCTCTGCTCAACTCTGCTAGAAGAGGAATACCAGCAGAGCTGCTCTCTCATCAGTTGCTGAGGTGACCACATCAGCTTTCCTTCACTCAGGATTCCTGAGAGTTTCATTTTCACCTTAAAGCAGGTGCTGAACGATGGATTCAAACAGCAGTAAGTTTTAGACTTGGTCGTACCATTTCCATTGTTCCCCTGTACTCAGTTTTTGCAATGCAAATAAGAGTTATTTGCAACATAGCAGTTTAAAAAAAACAAACCTGAACCAAATCTTTTTTTCAACAGTTAATTAGCATAACCACCACCTTGAGACCCAGAAGAGAAACCTCCTTCATCTCAAGTGGGAGGATATCCACTGTTCTGCAGCCTGACCCAAGTCAGTGGTGTGAGAAAGGATTCAGTGAACTGAGTGATCCAACAAGTGCAACCCAAAAGGTCAGCAATCATGAAAGCCAGCTTTTATTCATGAAGCTGTTCAAGTTATTCTACTAATCACATTATTCTAAGTAAGTGCGATGGCAAGATCAAGTGGTCCCATTGTTTCTTTAAGGATTAGCACAAGGGTGCTCAACCCCCAGCCCATGGGCCAGGGCTGGATCCTGGCACAGGGCCCAATCTGACCTGTGGACTTGCCCCCTGCTATAAAAGTGGCTTGCAGGGCCAGATGAGTGGGGCAGGGCCAGTCTGCATGTTGGGACTGAGTCGTGAGAGCCTGCTGGTAGCCCCTCCTGTGTCAGGACTAGGTCCCAGTGCTGCCCCCTCCCAGCCCCCCACACTAGGATTGGGGTCCTGGGGCCCAGCACCATCTTTGCCCAGCCCTGCATGCACTGGGATTGGGCGCCCCATCCAGCACGCAGGGCCCAGGGCTCTTCATAGGTTGGGAAATATGGCACCAAGGGAGTGGTGCCACCACTCCCCTGCTGCCAAATTTCTGGACCTGCAGGGCATCTCATGAGCCTGATGAGACTGCTACAGGTTGGATCTCGCCTATGGGCTAGGGGCCGAGCACCCCTGGACTAAACATATTAAGTGGCGAGGTTTTACATGGATTCACTCAATTACTCAATGGTGTACTGTATTTACTCAAATATAAGGCAAGGTCCCACCTGCCTCTGCCCAATCAGCATGGGGAAAAAAAACTCCTCCTCTTATATGGTTTCCTTGTATGAGAACATTAAATACACTGTCTGTCTTTGAACTGGTGCTAAAAACAGCATGTGCTTAGTAATGGAACCAGCCATGAAGTTCATTAAATGCAGCCGAAGCTGAGCATAACTATTAAATACAGAGGGGCAACCTTGCCAATGGGAACCTACCACAAGGATAGACTATTGCAGCCCAACTGAATAATACCCACTGCGCACAGTCCCCCTCAGCGCCAACTCTTTCAAGTCATGGTGAGCCACTTCAACAAATACATTTTGACTTCCTGTTCACTCCCACAGCTAAGCTGTGTCTTTCTTTCTCATTCCTAATGATTCCTGTTTCTTCACCAGCCTTAAATGTCTGGGAAACATCACCAAGTGGGTCCCCAAATGGTTCACCCTGTCACCCCCTCTCTCAAACTCTCTCACATGATTAGTGTGGCCCCACCCTCCATGAGGTGTAGCTGAACCAGGTTGCCCCGAACCTCATCTACATGTAAGTTTCTGGAGGATCCCAGGACTCATGACAAAAACATCCGGTTGCAGTCATGAGTAGGGAGCTACTTAGCATGTGGATTCTTTGCTGGGGGGGCGGGGAAGTATCTGGAGTTCACACATACTGAGCAATGCCAAGCTACGGGGTCACCATGGCTTGACATGCTGTTGGTGTTGAGGCCCAGCTCAATGAACTATAAGGTAAATCATGAGCGTTTTGGCTTTGGACTAATGTCATGCATAGGTTGTGCTATATATCAGTAAACACAAAAGTGCTGCTTAAAAGTATTTATGGAATAACTGTGCTAAAATCTGCAGCAGTTTCAAAAAAGGGAAAGATGTACCATTTTCAGATAAGCTAAATCTGTGGGTGCCTGTAGTAATTTACACAGGTTTATTTCAAGGTCACTGTTTTCAGATATGCCTGGCCTTTCCCTGTGCTCAAGGAGAGGGAGAAAGTGGGGGGAGTGGAGGGCAAGGGGCCTACCTGATCTCCCAGATTTATTTTCCCTGCTTTAGCAGTGGGATGGGGACAAATCAAAGGCGAGCCTCCAATAATTAGATTCTATACATGCACTTGGAAAATTATAACATATTTATACATTTTCTATATATTGAATCTAATTATTTGGGGGGCCATCTTATATTCAAGTAAATACAGTAATTCTGTGGCTGAGCTGCACGTCTCTACATACAGTTCCGATACACTCTTGGAAAAAGCTGGCAAAGGATGTTTCAACATCAAACAGCAGAAGAGTGACAATTCACATGCTCAATAGCTAGAGATTTAGCTGCAAAGCCAGAGGGTGGACAAGGTGGTCAGATGCTTACATTGTAGGAGCGAGGGTGCCTCTGTTTCCATTGTACCAATAGGAGCTGTGCTACTACTAACGTGGCGATGAGGATGAGGACCATTTCCGCATGCATCGCTTCGTGACCACGGTGCTTGGCATGCATCCGAGCATGCTCGACCCTGGAATGAGAACAAGGCAAGTCAACTGGGGTGTGAATCAGGGGCCCCTGAACACACCGAGCTACAATGAATGGCATGGTAGGAGTTTGTGTGAGGCCAGGAGGACTATATTGGAAGGGGAGGGGGAGTACGTGGGTACTGGAGGGTAGGGAAGCATGCTGCTGTTGACAAGCTGAGAGGCAGAAAAAGGCACATCTGGTCTGGCTTGGATTCAAGTGCTATAAAAAGTTAAAGAAATGCCTGCTTCCTGCTCTTTGCAAACAGGACAGATGATGATGGAAAATGAGGGTTAGAAGGGACCTCAGGAGGTCACATCTAGTCCAACCCCCTGCTCCAAGCAGGACCAGCTCCAACTACTTCATCCCAGCCAGGGCTTTGTCAAGCCGGGCCTTAAAAATCTCCAAGGATGGAGATTGCACCACCACTCTGGGTAGCCTGTTCCAGGGATGTTAAGGGTTGGGTTGGTGTTCCCACCTGCTGAGAGCAAGGAGAAGCAGACTGCAGCTCTTGCATGTACTGCCTGGTACCGATTATGGCAGCATTTGCTTCCGAGGAAACTCCCTCCTATTTATGTTTGTTGGGCAAATATTGGACAAATGAACAAATGCTCAGCAGAGATGCAGTGGGTCAAACAGAATGGGTGAAAGGCTCTTTCACTTCAGCTTTTTGAAGCAAGTTACTTCTCTCCCGCTCACTCAACTGAAGAGGAAAGCAGCCCCAAAGAACAAACGATTTGCATAATGTAAAAGAATGAAGATTCAATCTGCTTGTTGCGAGAGGAACAGAGACCACAGGCCCAAGCTGCTATGTCCCACCTTGAGATAAGAATCATCACCATAGCAGAAGAGCAGCCCTAATAAACTGAAGGCCCAGCATGCATTTCTCTACCTCTGTTCAAGGTAAGCACCTGCTCACTGCTACAGGCCCAGGATGCAGTGGCCTATTGTGAGAAGGAAGCCACGAGCTTTTATAACAACAGAGTCTAGGTCAGCCTAGAAGCCAAGACTTGCGAGCAATGCATAGGTTACTTCACTTAGAAAAGTGAACACACTGTGAATCAAAAATACACATTTTCAGTTTAAGGAGCCTTGAGACTGTTTTACAGATAAATGTTCAAAGAAGGCTGGCCTCGTTACACTCTTACAAAGAAGCATCCAATTAAAATTGGTGTGCTTAACAGGAAAGGTGGAATAAGTAGCAGTCAATAGGTCTGGAGACTGAGCTGGCGGCTCAGGACAGGTGACTTCCTCACCGTAAGAAGGCGAGGATTTTATGGTACATAGGCTTTGCATTTCAGGACGGGCCTCTTTTGCTGTGCACTGTTGGTAACATCAACGTTGCACACTGGGGGAATCCAGTGAAACACAAACTGGCTGCACCCTACCACTCACCTCCATTTCTCCTCTGGAGACAAATGCGACAGATCAACCTATGGAGGAAAAGAAGTCATTTACTGGAGTGTGACAGTAGCAATATCAGCCTGGGGAAGATCAGTGAAACATTTCTCAAATAGAAAGGGGTCGGTTTCTGCACTGCTTGAGCAAACATTTCCTAAATGCTGGCACAGAGACATTTTAATTGGCCCCAAGTGTCCAGCTTCTTATTCATTCCTCTTAGCACCTGATTCAGACTGCAGGCAATGCTAGAGATAAAACAGCTAGTTGTAACTTTCATAGGATCTTCTTCATGGAAGTGCTTCTGAAATTCAAACCAATAGGTTAGGAAGAAAGCGGGACTCAAAGGGGAGAGGGTACGTATTAACCACAACCCCACGTTCTAACCATTCTGCATCCAAGACAGAAGAGTGTAGCCAGCTGCCGTCATCTGAATATTAGCCCTTGGCAACCCAGAGTTCACACTAGTGCCTTACAGCCTGGGCACTGCCACGAGTTCTAAAGAACCCTTCGCATGGCTCCACACAAGTGTTACATCACTTGTGCATATCTGGCTGCGCACAACCACACCGCTCTGCAAGCTGGGCTACGCAGCTTGGGATGCTAAACTATGTCCTCAGTGGGGGGCCAAACTTTTTGGCGGGCGTGCCACAAATTAGCCCCCCTCCCCAAAGGCCACTCCAATCCCCTTCCCATGACCGATTTGCTGCCCTGCTTTCCTCTCCATGCCTTCTCTGCAGCTGTACGGCCTGTCCTCTCCCTAATCTGCCAAATGTGCAGGCTGCCAGCTACACAGAGGCTGCAGGATGACTGCCGTGGCCCTGACTGGTGTATATTTCACTATTTATTGTAGTGCCTGGGAGCTGCAGTCAAAGACCATGACACCCACTTGGCAAAATGCAATGCAAACGCAGAATTAAAAGCCAGTGCCTGCATTTTCTCTGGGGCAATCCAAGTAAATGGCAGCAGCAGCAGGCTGATGCTGCTGTCCACGGAGGCAGCGTTATTTAGGGGATGGTCTCCAGACAGCAGCACCCTAGCCCTCGTCAAGCACTCCTCACAGGAATCACAGAGGAAAGTTTCAGAAAGGATTTAACTGAGAACCATGAAGGAGCTTGGCAGATAGTTCCCGGAAGCATGTCTCGGGCATGAGCAGCAGCGTAGGTGTCAGCATGAAGCTTCTCATTTTAAAATGAACGCGCAGACGAGCGAAGCCAGCAATGCGGACTAACCAAAGGGGAAGTCTCCATCTCAGAGGCTGATGCTGCTAATAATCTTTGCTTCACACAAGTTTAGCATAGCCCTGCCGTCCCAAGGAAGCTGGGGATGCAGGCTTAGCTCAACAGACTATGGTGACCATAAGGATCACCTAGTCTGTACCACACAGGCCAGAGGATTGCACCCTATGGTTCCTGCATCCAGCTCCTCCTTTCCGGGCATCTCTCCTAGAAGCATTTAGATGCTTGTCAAGCATCACCAGCAGCCCTGGGTGGGATACTTATTCTCCAGGTTAACATATTTGCTTACTTCCAGTCGCTAAATCTTGTTATGCCCTTGCCTGTTATGTTAAAGCCCTCAACTATGAAATCCTTTCCCCACCGCATAGGTACAGTTGGGTAGAAGATCTTAGCCCTCCCTCATAGTAACACAAACATGGACATGACAGGATGTGGCGAATGAAACGCCACCCCATTTCTGCTTATCCTGAGCTCTATTTATACTGCTAACAGTTAAACCCAACAGAAGCAACTCGCTTGGGGCCAAAACCAACTGACAGTCACACAGAGCTGTTTATAAAACACCAGCTGCTTAAGTATGTGGCAACATGCTAATGAAGTCAAGGAACCAACACGCTATTTGGACTGATGCTTGGGTTTTCCTCCCACTGGGTTCTCAGTAAATAGCACAACTGCTCTGGAGGACTAACAAGTGAGGCTGCCCCACATACAGGCACTAGGCCACAGCAGCTCAGTTTGAAGGCAGGTCATGCCAAGGACTCTTAGCAAGCATTTCTGCAGTTGCAGCACTGGTGCTGAACAGAGCTCCACTTTGCTTCAACACAAGAGCATTAATTAAACAGGGGCCTCCCTGGTCCAGAGTAAACCTTTACCCCTTCTATCTTTTCATATCAGCACTGTGCAATACAGCTGACTTCTCCCAACACTTTCTTCAGATGAGATGTAGGCCTAAGGTCTCTCAGAAAGGCATTAGCTCCGCTGCCCTCACTAAATGCCAGCTTGGGTGAAATCACACTGGCTATTTCAGCTGACAGTGTATTCACCTCTACTTCATCCCAAGCCATTAAACAGTGCTGCTGCTGTGTTCCACCGCAGCACGACTGAATTACGAGAGATTTAGTTCCCAGCAGCTTTGAAAAGTATTTTGGTGTGAAGCAGATGGGAGATACAGCGATATGAATGCTCCCATTTAAGTTTCAGGGTTTGCCTAGGCAGTAGGTGGTGAAGGTTTGATACTGGATTTCAACGTGGGCCCATGAGACCCCATGCTCTTGAATCACAAGCAGCCACGCTGTTTTGTTTTTTTAAATAATTCCATTTCAGGGGTGATCTGATAAACAGCTGGCGCCAAGAAATTCAATACAATGGAAAACCTGGCTACAGCTCACTGAATAGGAGAAACGCAAAAATGTAAGGCTGCGTTTCTCAGCCTGACTCAACTTTGAATTGCTTGGATTTTGCAGATGTGGGGAAGTTACTGGCATTCTCCCTGGAACTGTGGAAGCTTATTTAATCAAGTACGGTGGAACAGAGCTCCCCGTCTCCATGCCCACGATGGATTTCCGAGCTGGTGCCAGCATGCTCCCGGCCCATCCGGGTAACCTACCACTGATCTAGTCTATGCCAGGGAACCTTCAAAAAATGTCCCCATTGCAGCTAAAACTAGATAAGTTATGTAGACAATGTTTTAACTGCTTATGCAATCCTAATGAGGAGGGGAACAATCTAAGTAGCAAGAATGTCATTGCTTGAAAAGGTTTATTTCCCCCTCGCCATGGAGGAATGGACAAAACATTGGAAAATGATCTATAGGAAGGAATCCTGGGAAGTCAAGAGGAAGGACACAGAAGAGCTCTTAGGTCATATTTGATCTAGAGTTTTTAAACTGTTAAGAGCTAACAGTTATTTTTCTGAGACTACAAGAGGATGAGACATTTTTTGTCTCCAGCAGCAATCAGTCTAACCAGAAAGCTCTCACACACTGGGAGACTAAAGGATGGTGTCCACTTCAGTATGCTTGGGATCTTAATGTATGCACATGAATATGGATATTGAATTCATGAATACTCATGAGCATGAAGTTATTCAGGTGCATAAATGTTTGCAAAATTGAGATCCTACTGAATTTTAACACTCAGGTAACAGAACCAAAGAGAGCTGTGTGTTTTTTCAATTAAGCCTCACTGTAACAGCAGCTTATTTAATATTAAGTTTTAGGTCCCCTTCTGCATATATCCTACAGGTGATGGAATGAGTTATTCCTCATATAAAATCATCTTTGACAATAACCATATTAGTCATCCAAGAATACCACATGCCTTGTTCTGTGCCAATATGTACCTTCCTGAACAGAACAAAGCTGCCTCCAAGGGGAACATGTCTTTTGCATTTTTTTTAAAGCATTACACACCTGAGAAAGTTACCTGCAAGGGGGAAAAATGGGTTAGTGCCATTCCTCCTTTATAACATACAAAGATCCCCTACAAAATTCCCTTGTCCTGATGCCAAATAGTCCAGCTAAATAAGGAAAACAAAAATGAGACCATTTCTTGGGTCCAGCCAATTTTGCATTCTCTGTATTAAGCCACCCAAAAAATAAAAAAATCTGTCAACACCTCAAAGGGAGGGAAGTGCTACCAATCTACAACTAGAGAACAAAGAAACGACAAGATTTGCTCAAGATCCCCCCCAGAAATAATTGGCAGAGCAGGTACCCGAGTCTGGATCTTCAAGTTGCAGAGTAGGAGCCTAACTGTTGCTTCTAAATTGAGTTACACTCAGCCTAAGTAGTATGACTATAAATTTAGCCACGAACACTTGTCCCTTGTCATGCATGGTACCTAGCGACAAAAAGTAAAAGCCCTTAGTGGGTCACCATGAATAACCCCATCACTGTATAGAAACTGAAACACCCAAGTCTATGCAATGCAATTAAATCATTATTTGTAGATTAGAAATCCAGAAGACTAAAGCAATCCAGTTCAAATTCCTGAACAAGCCAGAGCTCCCTGCTTGATTCTTTTAATTTCTCTTTGATCCAGAGCACCTCTTTTTCAATAAGCATATAATCGTGATCTAAAATAAATCACTGCAGCCACTGGAAAGTGATTAGTTACCTTTGCTGTTATGCAATCCGGTTTTATTCCTCATCTAAGCCCAGCTGGCTTCAATTTCCAGGCAGTGAATCTTGTTACGGCTGTCTGCTACACTGAAGGGCTCTCTGTTATCAAGTTTCTGCTCCTTACATAGGTCTAGAAAGATCAGATCACTGCTTAATCATCGTCCTCTCCCTGCTTAGCTAAACAGGCCGAGTTGCTTGGGTCTCTCTCTGCAACATATACTTTCTAATCCTTTAGTCATTCCAAGGGCTCTTCACTAAACCAATTTCACAAAATCTTTCTTGTGTTGCTGGACACAGTGTTCCAGTAACATCTCCACCAGTATAAATGCTTTCTACAGGGGAGAGGGGTGGGAAATCTCAGTATGCCACATCCTTCCATCTCTCCCCATGGCAAATCACACTGCTGAGTGCTAGCCCATCCAAAGAAGCAGAAGCAAATCATGTTCACACATGCATATTTTATACAACAGATTGCTCTGTGCAACAAGCGCAGCAATGAATGGAGGAAAGTTTCCAGTTTCACACAATGCTTTACAGGATAGCTCAAAAGCAGGATAAAACACAAAGAAACCAATGACTAGAAGCCAAGGACAGTCCTAGGATGCACATTGTTTTGTTTCATAGTACAAAAAAAATCACCAAAAAGTGGTTCTTTCCTCTAAACCCCTACTATAAATGTACAGCAATCTAAGAGAGAAGCAGTACGCTTACTACAAGCTCTACTACACGTTGCTTTTGACCTCATGCTACTATGCCTGAGAAAGAGCTAAGGCGGCAGATCTGTAGATGGAAAAATAAGCAGTCACTCCATTTAGTTATCTAGTAATGGACCTTTCCATGCCAAATACTACCTAAAGCTGCGGTACTTATAGATACCAATTATGACCAAATGCAGAATAAGGTGCACATTTCACACCTGTACAATACTGTTCCTTGTCGGCAGGCAGTATTTCCTCTAACATTATTTGTATTTATGCAACAAACTTTGATCTCAAAGAATTTCAGAGCCCTTCACGGAACCCATATACACACATACTACCATTAACATGCTGCCAAACTCTGGTGTGGGAGGTGGCAACTGGGCAGATAAGCTGCACAACATTATATTCCAAAACAAGAAGTACTGGCCAAAAAGACTGGACTTTCTGGAGAGACATCATAGCATCTTTAACATCTCTAAAGAGGTACTTTTTAATATGACACGAGAAGAATCCAGATAGAGTGAGCTCATTATATGCACCACGGAAAGCTGATGGGCTGAGATGACTGCTGTATTTTGAACCTGCAGGGAGCACAAATAGCTCAAGTCCAACTCTTATAATACTAAAGCATGCACAGTTCCACAGGCTAACCGCTGATGCACAAGAAAAGTATGCATGTCTCTGAGCCCTGTAAGTGGGGCAGCGGTCAGATTCACACCCAATGCTATCTTCCTTTACAGAGGCAGACGGGGCTGCTCCGTTTGCCTTCCCAGTGAGTTTCTAATGCCTTGGAGTCAGACTGATCGATGGGGAGTTCGTTTAAAAAGGTCAGACCAGTCAACTCTTTCACGTTATCCCACGACAAGAAAGATTTCTTGCAAGTCCCACCCAGCTGCTGATACAAAACGGAGCAGTTTGTGACAGCCTGTAACTGGCTCTACCTTCCCATGATTATTCCTTCAGTGACAGAACACAGCCCTAGCAAGAAGGATGATTTTCTTTTCGTGAATATCAAAGTTGTGAAGCTTATGGTTTCACGGGGCCAAGCATGGAGCAATCAGCTGGATATAGCAAGGCAAGCTGCTGGATTTTGTCCGGCTGTCTTCAGTGCATTCAAGTACAATCTGGTGCCTTGCTCTTGCCTAATTAGCAAGACAACACAGACACATGCAAGACGCATATGCCGCAAGTTCATATGTAGCCTCTGCACAAAGAGGTTGTTGTTGAAGTCATTCAATTATAAAAAAGAACCCTTAAAAACTCCACACGGGTCAGACATTTCTTGTGCTTGTGCAACTTCTCAAAGGGACCAAACAATGCATGTGCTGAACACAAGAGAGAAGCCCGAATCCTTTGTCTTAGATTTAACAGCCTGCAGAGTTCGGCCCCCAGCATCTCAAATCCTTTCCCCTCTTCCACTTAGTCCCTCTCCTCCCATGCCTCTTCTCATAACCACCTTCCCCTTGGAGCAGCATCCTGTTTCCTGTGCTATGGCCACCTTGTCCGCTTCAAGTTTCCCCAACACATACTCACAACCCTAAGCCTTTCAATAATGCTCTTTCCAAAGATGCCGGCTCCCTCTAGCTATCAAGTGCCGAGTGTATTGGATATCTTCATTGCCATCAAGCGTCATGAGGCAGGGAGCATGTAATTTTAAACATTTCTGCAGTAACTAGCACGCTGACTGGTACAACTGTGCCTGAACGGAAGGCGCATAAAGAAACTACTAACACACATACGGGTACCTTGCAGAGTGGTGTGCAATGATGGGGATACTGTAACATTATGCCAGTTTAATTAGATCCTTCAGGCCATTTTAAATGGACACACCTCCTCCACCAATCTACCACAGCTGTCTCCCACTCCACGTCACCCACGACACATTGCCCAGAGCCCGGCAGGTGCTTTACTTGCCTGCAAGATGCACCCTGCATACAGGATGCACATACTTTGATCTTGCTTTACCCCCACACACAAACCCACTAGCCCAGCTACAGTCACAACGAGACGGAGAGACGAGCACGAACCCAATGCCCCGACACCGCCCCCGGCAAGTTCTTAAGCAGGGGATTAAATTCCGCACTGCTCCGATATGCGAGGGCACTAACGTCTGGTCTCATGATCCTCTCGGTGATCCTGCTTACCTAGCGCACACGGCACAGCTGGCTCTACAGAGCCCAGGCACAGAGCACTCGTTATGTAGATACACAACAACGCTGTGTTGGAAAGACAAGGGCAGCTTTATGGCTGCCAGCGATTCCAGTTAACACTGAAGGGTCTTCTCTGCTAAGGAGACTCCGCTCCTTACACCCCCAACCCAGGCACCCTGCCCCCCGCAGGGCTCCCCCCACCCCCTCAGCACTGCCCCACCCCCCAACCCAGACAGCCTTCTCCCTACCCCCCTCAGGGCTCCCCCACCCCCTAGCACTACCCTCA
>NW_005843208.1:104254-115131 GCF_000455745.1 Alligator sinensis
CCCACCCCCCACAGCCCAGGCCCCCGCCCGCGGTCCGTTACCTCATCCAGGTCCCGCTCCACAGCGCCTGCCACCTCCACCTCCACCACCGCCGCCATCTTGCCCGCCCACACGACCGAGGCGGAGACTTCCGCCAAGGCCCAGCCAATCAGCGGCCGCGCTGGCCCGCCCGCCCTCCAATGGCCGCGCGCGGCGCCGCGCACCTCCAATGGGACAGCGGAGGGGGCGGGACCTCGCTGTCAAGGAGCAGAGGGAGCGTCTGGAAATCACCGTCCTCGCGAGGAGAGGAAAAAGGGCCCCCGAAGGAGCGGCGCAGGGGCAAGCCCGTCTTTCAGGGTGTTTTATTCCTGTTTCTCACCGACGCGGTGCTGCCGAGTCCGGGGTCTTTGTGTTCAGCGCGACTTTACGTTTTGGTTCGGGTGCGGGACACGGCAGATGCTCCCTGCCGCCGCCCAGTCGCGCTGGCAGTCCTGGCGGGGAGGACTGCAAGGCCCAGCATGCCCCCCTAGCCCCTGACCTTTCACCCCGCTACAGCCCCCGCGCCAAGACTGGGGGAATTATGGGATGTCTCCCCGGCGAGGGGCGAGAGCTGCCGAGCGGGGAAACAACCAAAATATCGAAATATTATTAAAATAAGCCTAAGCACTCCTGGAAGTGCGTCGAGGCCACGCCCCAGCGTGGGCGGGGTCAGGGGTTACGCGTTTTGGCGGGAGATCGGGGCAGCAGCTGTGTCTTGAGCTGGAGCAGCGGGGTAAGAGTAGGCGGGGGGGGGTCAGACCCTGGGCTGGGAAGGGCGGTGTGCATATCTTTGGGGAAGAGGGGCATTTTAGGGGTGGGGTCAAAGGTCAGGCTGTATGCATATCCTTAGGGGGGGACCCCCATGGCATCCTGGGGAGGGGTCAAGGGGAGAAGGACAACTTTGGGGTGGGGTCAAAGGTCAGGCCCTGGGCTGGGGGGCTGCGTGTCTCACCTTGGGGGTTGGACATGGTATGCTGGCAGGGTCAGGGGGACAGGGGCAGCTTAGGGGTGGGGTCAGAGGTCGAAGGTCGTGGAGGCGGGGGCTGGACCCGCGTGCTATCGTCGGGTCCAGCCTTACCTGGGACAGGGGAGTCTGGGGCTTGCAGCGACGCCAGCGCGGGGATGTTTTGCGGGTGCGATGACTTGGTTCCTTTGGCCTCCCCCACTACAAATGGCGGCAGGGGGAGCGGGATCCAGTTGGCTTCTTTACATGTGATCGCCGGCGGGTTTCCCACAGGGGCTGTGTCCCGGGCGTGCGAGCTCCAGTGGAAATGATGGTTGTCTGTTCCTGTTCTAGACGCCTCCCTCGTGGGCTGGATGGTGCTGGGCGCTGTACGGACATGGAGCTAAAAGTCAGCCCTGCCTCTATGCAGCTTGACGAGAAGCCGTGGGTAGACTGGAGAGCGTGAGGAAGCACCAAGGCAGTTTCTTACCCATCGCAGTACCAAGGTCCTGTCTCCCTCGCTCTTTACTGGAGGTATATTATAGGGCAAGGCTGTCTTACTCTCCTGGGGCCCCTGGCTGGATCTGTACTGAGGGGCTTTCTGGGCTTGGTCATCCTGAGGCATTGCCCGCCATGGCAGTGGTCTGGCAGTAACTGCAGGTATGGGAAAGTGAGTCCAGGGGCAGCAGCAGTGAGTTAAACTCGCACCCTGCGACCACCAGTAGCTTGCCAGTAGTGCCGCAGGCTGGATAGAGAGGCTCCGTGGGCCACATCCAACTTGCAGGCCGTATGTTTGATACTCCTGTTGTACATTATTCTTTCACAGGCTGCTTTGGGGGGCTGTGGAGTATGAGAGGGGTCAGAATGGATGATTTTGTGGACCTTCATGGACAAATAGTTGCCTATAAGTCAAGGGGACTGGACTTGGTAGGGCCCTTTCCAGTCCTATATATCTGTGGTAGTCGGTGGTTGCAGCACATCCCTCGCTTAGCGATGATGGCTTTGGTTGCTCCTGCCCCCATCCCCCTATGCTTTTTCTGCTATATATGTCAGGGTGTTTTTAAGCCTCCCCAGAGGCATTGGGTGTTAGCTACAGCTAAGGCTGGGTTATGCCGATTCTCCTGCTAGGAACAAAGCTGGAGGTTCCTGGCTGGAGGGTCTTTCCCTTCTGTTCAGGGTCAGACCGATGCTGTATTTGGGGTCAGCAAGAAATGTTACCCTGTGGCCAGATTGGTAGAGACTGGGGTGGGGGGCTTGCCTTTCTCTGTAGCTGGGGCATGGTCTCTGTCTGGGATCTCTTAGGCATACATTGACAGCATTTCGTAGAAGCAGGACATTGGCTGTTGTGGTTCCTCTGCCTTACCTCTGGCAGGTTAGGTCTATATTGTGTCAGGGTCTTATGTAGAGTTTACATTATGGTCGTCTGGGATGGCTTGGACAGGGCTGATCCTGCCTTTGGCAGGAGGGTTGGATTAGACGTGGCCTCCACAGGTCTCTTCTAACCCTGCTTCTCTATGACTCGAGTCCAAATGCCAGGAACTTCAGAGAAGCGTCTGAGCCAACGTGGCTGCCAATTGCACTGGCAGTGCAAAGTGCATGTAGGTTAATTGTACAGGTGTCAGGAATGGACAGACATGAGATTTTCCTGGGACAGCTCCATGCATTAGGTGCTCTTAGTGTGTTTTGTCGTTGTGTAGTGGGGAAGTGGGTAACAGCCTGTTTTGCCTTGAGGAGACAACTGACTTGTGACAACAGCTGCAGACCACACCTAAACAGCTGGAACTTTGCTGGTGCAGTTTTACCTGCTCCTGGGAAATTTACCTACATTTGGGGAAATTCTCCACCAGATCAGGCAGAATTACTCCAGTTTTGGGGAGGGGTCTCTTGCCTGTGTCAACATGCCCTCTCTGTGTTCCTGAAATACAACACATGCAGAGAGATGTGCCTGGGTTAGTTAATCTACAAATGCTTCCACTGCTGCCTCGGGTTAGATTTCTCTGTGTAGACCTGTGATCTGATGCAGAGAAGGGAGGACGGATGGGGCCTCGCGTTGACCTGGGAATGCTCATCATTACTCTTTGGTTTGTGCAGCCCTTGCTGCAATATACCAAAGCCAAATCCTCCTGGGAAGGAAGCGGGAGGGGAATGAACATGCTCTGATCTTTGTACCTGCTTTGGTTGCGGATTCCTTGGCAAATGCACCTGAAGTGAGACACGATGGAAACCCCTTCTGTCTCCCTTGTTTCTGCTAGGCACTGACAGCCCAGATGAGGTGACAGCCCATCTCAGCAAACCCACAGGCAGTTTGGATCAGCTAGCTGGGGTCTTAGGAGGACCAGGAATGGCTCCAGTTAAAATTAGCCACGTGGTGTCCTTCACATCGCAGGTAATCCCGGGGCTTGCATCTTTAGTGGCCTTCATTTCATTGGACTCTGGGGGTTGCCAGGTCTCGCTGTGAGGATTTATGTGCCTCTGTTCCTCCAATGCTGGTATGGGTGGCCTCCCAGATGCTGAGGCTCTGATTTTCTAGTAAGGGGCCTAGTGGAAGACGATTAGGGCTTCTTTCTGGGGCTCCAGAATTTAAGTCCTGCTCCAGACTTGTGGCAGAGGCTGCAACCAGCCAGTCCTTCATTCATGCTGGAGGATTGAACGCAGCTGTCAGCTACAGAAAGTGGGATCCCTTACATATGCCCCGGCTGCCGTCTCAGGAGGGGCTTGGACCTTTCTGACTCTGGAGATGGGAGAGCAGGTGTGCTGTGGAGCAACAGCTGGGGCTTTGGCCCAGGGGATGGTGCTAAGTGGATAATTTTTCTTCTTCTCTCAAGCTCTTGGGTGGTGTCTTTGCTCTGTGCTCTTAAGCCAGTGTCATGCGTCACCCTGAAGGTGGCTGCACACTGGGAATGTGGTAGGTGTGATGTCCTCGTATTGCACCATGTGCTTTGAGGTTATTACTGCTCATCTGCCCTTGTCCTTGCTTCTCCCCTTCTCCCCTCCACCTTCCCCATGTGGTGCAGGACCCCAAGCACCCGGTGGAGAACCTGCTCTGTGAAGACAGCCTTCGCCCCTGGCTGAGCTGCCCCCGGGACCGGAGCAGGCAGCTCAGAGTGGAGCTGCAGTTGGAGCGAGCAAGTCCCATTGGCTACATAGACGTAGGTATGGGAGAGGGAGAGACCAAGACCCCCGACCCTTTGAGGAGGAGTTTCAGTTGTGCCTAGTTCAGCAAGGAAAACAAGACCTGTAGGAGGGGTCTTGCCCAAAGCAGTGCAGTGAAGAAGTGGCAAAGGCTCAAGACATCTCATGATGGCTCCTGAGCTGCATGTTCAGGCTTTGCTCAGACCTGGTGGGGGCTGTTCCCAAGTATAAATGTGCAGCTGGTTCCTGGGGCTGGGGAGCCAAACCCAGTCCTATCCCTCCTTTGTGCACTACCTCTGTGGGAACTGGGTGAGACATGCAGCTGTGCCAGTCTTTGGCATTTCTGGCTTACTGCAGGCCAGGCCTCTCTCCTCCAGGTCAGGGTTGAGGTATGGGGCAGGGTGGCAAGTCTCCCCTGGCACCAACATGGCACCTTTCAGGGCTCTGGCATTGATCCTGGCTAGAGATGATGAAAGCCCAGCTGCTCTGAGCCTGACCTGACCTTCTCCACCCCCTTGCCCAGGGAACTGCGGCTGCGCCTTCCTGCAGATTGAGGTGGGGCGCTCGTCCTGGCCTCCAGACCAGCCCTATGTCACCCTGGTGCCCTGCACCACACTCATGACACCGGCGGACTCGAAGCTGGACCGGAACCGCTCGGGGGTCCGCATGTTCAAAGAAGGTACAAGAGGATCTGGGAGAAGCAGGTGGTGGGACGAAGGGGGGTAGGTCTGAGGGGTGGGGCTTCCTAGGTAGTGCCCCATCACGCTTGCCTTCCTGAGCCCTCTGGCCCTGGAGGCAGGGTAATGGGCTGGGTGACTACAGCAGGAGATGGGGGTGTGGAGGTGCTGGCAGGGAGCAGGATGCCAGGTGCCAGCAGGTTGTCAGAAAGGCTGCTAGCAAGCAGTAGGACAGACTCCAGGAGTGAACTTCTCCCTACATCTCCCCATCGCTGTCTGCAGGGGATTTCCTGGCCAGTGCACGAAGTGAGAAGTGGGATCGCCTGCGCGTCACCTGCAGCCAGCCCTTCAACAAGCAGACCCAGTTTGGCCTCTCCTTCCTGCGCCTCCGCACCCCACTGGACCCTGATCACAGCCAGGCAGCACCGGTACCGCACCATAGCTCGGTAGGTGCCTTGGGGCAGTGCCTGGGTCCCCTCCTCACCAGAGCAGCTCCTGGGGCTTCCTCTTGGTGCTGGTGCAGCTGATACTCTTGCCCACTGGCCATACTGGGAACAGGTGGTGCTGAGGCTCCTGAAGTCCTGACCGGCTTCCGTAGTAAGGTGTGCTACGCTGTGGAGGGAGGCAACTGCTCACCCAGCCCTTGCAGTGCAACCCTCCATTGCATTCTCCAGGCCGCAGGGTTGCTATTAAGCTATTCGAGGGTCAAGATTACATCACATGATGTACCTTCCTGGTATGTGTGTGTTGTCCCAGGCCCCAGTGTCTTAACTCCCCATTGCAGGGAGAAGATAAGAGGGGTGCAGTGCTGCCCTCAAACGCACTAGCCTGGCCTAGTCTCTTGGATCTCTGCTGCGTGTCTGGGTGGGAAGGGGGGAAGGGTCCCTGCCTTGGGTCCGCAGTCGCATATCCCTCTCTTGCAGGAAGACTGTGAGCCGACTGCCAGCCCCTGGCTCGCCAACCCTGCTTTCCGCCGGACATTTTTCCCTGAGGCACAGCCGTGAGTTGCCTAGGCAGGGAGTCCAGGGGTTGCACTGGGAGCCCTCGGTCTGGGCCAGAGGCAGTGGCCAGGTTGGCCTGCCGGGCCATGGGAGACAGGTCAGTGCTGGTGTCTCTGGCTCAGGCTGGGGATTTCTTGAGGTCACCGGGTGCCTGTCCATGATGCAGGAGCATGGAGCAGCAGGAGGAGCTGAGGAGCTGCCTGCAGCAGCTGGAGCCTGGCTCTGGGTCCTATCCCCGCAGCCCAGCTGGTCTCAGCCGGACAGCTAGGATGGTGCTGTCAGCAACCCAGGCCCGTGCCTGCCCACCTCCACCTGCGCCCAGCATGAGCTGTCCTGCTGCTGACGGCCTGGAGCAGCAAGCCCAAGACCCAGCTGCGAGCCCCACGGCATCAGGTGAGAGGAGCTGGGGCATTACATGGGAGCGAGGATGCTGTAGCCCCAGTGCCAGAGCCATCCCGCCAGGGAGCAGGAGCTGGTCCTCTACACAGAGGGCGGTGGATGGGGGGAGTGTAGCACAGACCCTCTAGCTCTGTGGACCCTCTAGACCCTGCTTCTGCAGGGGCACTGCCCAGGCCTGGGTTGCGGAGGTCTGGGTAGATCCCTGCCCTGCCCCTTACCCTTCGGCTGGTGAGAGGAGTGCTGTTAGGTTGCCTTGCCCCTTGGCAGGTTGGCTCTAACGGTCTCCTCCCCAGACCTGCTTTGTCACCCCAGCTTCTGAGGGCTGGGCCAAAGCTGTGCCATCCCCATTGGCTCCCCTGAGCAGTGGGGTGCTGCTTCTGCTCTTGGGTGTCTGAAGAGCCCAGGGGAGCTTGCTCTGGGCACTGCTTGGTTCTCTTCCCTCCCGCTGCTTTGCCAGCCCCGTCCTGCTCCAGCCAGGTCCCCCCCCATCAGGCTTTCCCTAGCCACCCGAGAGCCTCCAACTCTGGCCCCCCAGGGTGAGCTTCCAGGCATTGCTCAGCTGGCTGGCTTCCCTCCTGCCCCAGCGAGTCCCTGCAAGTCCTGGGTCCGCGCCTCCGTTCAGAGATGGATCTTGGTAGTGTTGAAGCTTGTGGAGCTTCTGTTCCCCAGGCACCAAACAGCCTGTCTGGGCTCCCCCCCATGCAGACAGTGTGGTCAGCAGGGTGTGACAAGGTGGGCTAGCAGGTTGAGCATTGGACTGAGGCTTACTTTCTGGCTCTGGCTCTGTCTCCAGTCTGCTGGGTGACCTTGGGTGAGTCTCTGTGCCTTGGTTTCTTCATCTCTGAACTGAGGCTCACGATACCTTGTTTGAGAGGCTCTTCTCAGCAGAACATCTCCAGGTGGGTTAGAGGAGGGTGTGACAGCCTTTGTTTGCTCCCCAGGCCCCATGCAGGACATCCAGGCCCCTCCAGCCCTGAGGACACCTATGAAGTCGAGCAAGAGACGGAGATCACAGGGGCCCTGGGGCAGGTGAGTGGCTGCATCCATTGCATCCTTCCCTGCCTCCAGTGCATGCCAGTCTCCACTCCAGAGTTCATCTCTGAGCCCAACATCCCTGCCCTTTTCCCCCCCCAGTCTTCTCTGGGTCTCTATCATAGCCTGTGTTTGTGTCCAGTCTCCTCTTATGTCTCTGAGGTGGGTGGATTTTCTAAGACAAGTTGGCCCTTGACTTTCTGGGCTGCACAGGGCAAGGGAGACCCGGACACCTGGAGATGCAACTGCTCCTGGAACTCTTTTGTGTAGGTCTCCACTGGCCTCCTCTGCTCAGGAAGGGACACGGGGAAGAACCAGGGGCCGGGGCCGGGGCCGAGGAGGAAGAAGGCCCAGCAGGCAGGGGAATGATAGAGAGGAGAACAGACAAGGAACGGAGATGGGCACCTGCCCCATCTGCGCAGGTGAGTGTCCTGCACACGGGCTGTGGGGTGTGAGCATCCTCCAACACATGTCATCCTGCCCTAGTCAGCCTGTCTGCAGAGCCCTTCAGGTGTGCCTGACATGCAGCACATCTCGGTGGGAATGATACTCGCCTCCGAGATGCAGCCACATCTGGGGTGGAGTACAACCTGCATCTCCATTGATGTGGGCTAGGGAAAGGGTGAATGGCCCACGTCCATTGCAGATGTGACGCCAACAGAGATGGTTGGTTTAGGATCCTGGTTCTATTCTTCCTCCAGACCCTGGGCTAAGACCTGATCACAGAATGGATGGCAGGGAATGTCCTCATCCCAATTTTTGAAGCCAGTCGCCAAACCAGAAGATCAAGAAAAATAATGTGTGTTGAGTCACCTCATAACACGTGTGTGACCAGAGCAGGGAGGTTTGGGTTCCAGGTTGTTTAACCTCTTATTTTATCTTTTAAACTTGAATTCATATGTCAGGCTTGGAACGTAAGCATTTTGAAATGGACTGTCCAAGTGTTTCATTTTAGAAATGTCGAAACCAAATGAATTTCCTGATATTTTATTTTATTTTATTTTATTTTATTTTATCCCCCACCCCGGCTTCTGTGATTAGGGCTCAGGCTGGGATTCAAACCAATCTCAATAAACTGGAGAACTGGTTAGAAATCAGCTTCATTAAATTTAACAGAGACAAGTGTGTGCATTTGGGACTGTACAAATAGACTGGGGAATGAGGGGCTAGGCTGCGGCACTGCAGAGAAGGGCCCAGGGTAACAGCCGTAAGCTGAATGTGATCCAATAATGTGTTCTTGTTGCAAAAAAAACCCAACAGCGTCCTGGGTTGCTGCTCTATCCAGCACTGGGGAGGCGTTGCCTAGAGTCCTATGTCCAGTTTTGGGCCCCTTACTTCCAGAAAGATGTGGAAAGATTGGAAAGAGTCTGGTAGAGAGCAACAAAAAATTATTAGAGGAAAAACCTGACTTAAGAAGAAAGGCTGGAAGAACTGGGGTGGTTTAGTCTGAAGAAGAGAAGACTGAGGGGGACTTTCTTCCAGTCCCTGACAGGTAGTTATATGGAAGATGGTGATACACTCTTCTCAGTGGTGACAAGACAGGACAAGGAACAAGGTTGTGAACTTCAGCAGGGGAAATTTAGGATGGAGATTAGGAAGAACTTTCTCACCCTGAGGGTGGTTGTGCACTGGAAAAAGCTGCCTGGAACAGGTGTGGAGTCTCCATCCTTGTCTGGGCTGGTTAGGGCAGGGCTGATGCTGCCTGGAGTAGGGAGTTGGGTTAGACATGACTGAACATCCCTAACAGCCCGGCTTTTCTGTGACAGTCCTGTTTTCTCTCTTCCCCACTGCAGGTTGCTTCCGCATGGATCTCCTTCCTGCTCATGCCTCTGCCTGCGGGGAAGATGACGGCTTTCCAGACCCAGACTTGTCTTGGGAGAATCCCCCATGCCAGGAGCCCCCAGAGGCCTGGGTGCTGTGCCCCATCTGTGAGCTGCAGTTCAGTAGCACGGAGGTGGAGGAGCATGCTAGCACCTGTGGGGAGCAGGCAGGAGCCCTGGACTCTCAGCCATGGTCCTGGGTTGAATAGGACTGGGCAGGACAGTTGCAATTTAGGTAGCTCTTCCTGCCCTGCATCGAGATCTGTGCATGTGAGCACCACACACACCATCAGGCCACTGGAGCTCAGGAGGCTTGCCACAGCCATTGTGGGCTGTATGCCTATCTCGGGCGCATCAACCTTGGTCACAGCAGCAATGGGTTTGGCCCTAGTGTGTTCTCTTCTTATCCAGGGTGGGAAGCAGATCCTCCTGTCTTCAGGCAGGCATGTTCATGCTTCCCTGGACTGTGCAGCTCCTGGTTTTGAAACCAATGGCTGCTTGCGTTTGTCCTGGGGCATGAGCTGGAACCTGGACTTCTGCTTCTCTCAGGCAAGAGGTTGCTGTTCTAAATCCCTAGGCTCCATCCCACAGGAGCAGTCAGTGGGGGTGGCACAGCCTGGAGGGAATGGTAATATCAACCAGGTGCCTGTTCCTCGCTGGTGTTGGTCCCTGTGGCTCTGATGCAGACGGCTGGAGGGTTAGACTTGGTCATGTGTGCTGAAGCCAAGTGAGGCGAACACCATTGGCCCTGACTGAGAACACTGGCCTCCTTTTGCTTGTGGGCCAGGTTGTTGAGTTTCATCCAAACACCTTAGATCGCCTAGCTCGGTCCTTGGATAAAAGGAGGGACGTGCCTTCACTCTTAGTAAAGAAGCCTTTCAGTTCCTTGCTCAGATCCACCTCCCCTGGGCAGTGAAGCCTTCAAGAGGCTCTGGCTTTTGTGTGCGAGCAGCCACGTCTCTTCCCCAAGGCCCCTTGGGAACAACGCATGTGACGGGGTGTGAATCTAGCAGCTGCCCTGCCACTTGGGTTGCATCTCTGTCCAGCAAATGCAATAAACTGTTCTTGCTGGGCTTGCTCTGGTTACTCGGCGTTGCTTTCACCAGGGAGAGCTGCGACTGGGATGCAAGCTGAGGAAACCACAGGCCCTCTTGCTCAAGGCATCTCATTGTCTGGTAGATATTAGTGACTTCAGATGTGCACACGTACACCCATGCCTATGCATGTCCCCTGGGGAGGGTTCTGAATTCCCATTTTACAGGGAGAAAATTGGAACAACGTCTGCCAGGGTGTCACTTGGCAGGGGTCAGGGCTTGGATCCAGATTCAGAAAAGGAGCTTAGCTTGCTGACCCCCAACCCCTCCCATTCTCCCATTGATTTTCATGGGAGTGGAGCTGCTGAAGGACCTCTCTGGCTCTTCAGGAGCTGAATTTGACTGCAGCCACATACTTCCTGCCCACACAGAGGGCCAGGTTGCAAGTCATGCCTGGTCCTCATCCTTGTCCAGCTGTTGCAGGATGCCATTGCCTAGCTGCTGCACCATGGGCAGGTTCCTGTCCTGGATGATGCCAAGCAGCCCCTGCGGGAACTTCAGCTTCCTACTGATGATCTCCCTCCATAGATTCATGGATGTGAGGGTTGGAAGGGACCTCAGTAGGTCATCGAGTCCGACCCCCTGCCCCAGGGAGGAAAAAGTGCTTGGGGCCAGATGACCCCAGCTCCAGTTGGGCTGCTGTCGGGGAAGCGGAGCTGGTCAGATTAGGAGAGACCCTCGAGTTTCTCCCCCTGCCCAAGTCAGCCATGGGCCTGCCCACCCTGACCTGCTCAGCGTCTCCAGTCATTGTGGCTGGGGGG
>NW_005843208.1:115141-121216 GCF_000455745.1 Alligator sinensis
CCGTGGCCACTCGCCAGGCCGCTCTCCCTGCTGCAGTGGGGCTTGCACCCGAGGGCTGGTTTTAGTTGCCCGAGCCCCTCCCTCGTGCAAGGTATTGATGGTGCATGGAGCAGGCTTGCTTGGGGAAGTTGCAGCCTGCAACGCCTCTGGCCCTGGGGTAGGCAGGGATGGGCCTTCGGGGTCACCCAGCACAGGGAGAAGCCTGGCTCAAGCCCAACTTGAGCGTGATGATCTTACCCTGCTCAGCGGCTGCCTGCTTTCCCTCTGTGGGTCCCAGCCCTCAGCTTTGGGCATGCCTTCAGACACGGTCCCTTTTGCACCCAAGCGCTGTGCGTGCATCTAGTAAGACCTGCTCCCTGCACCTCGGGATGTGGGATTTCAAGAGAGCAGGGAACGGCTCCTTCCCCACAAGGGCAAGGTGACAATGAGGTACATTTTATACATGTGCTTGTAAGTGGTTTGGCCCACGGAAGGGCTCGTGGCGGAGGCAGCCTGGGGCTGTCATGGCAGGGGCTGTGCTGTGTGTTGCCGGCGAGGGCCAGGGGAGCCAGGCTTGAGGTAGGCACTGGAGGCAGGGGGTGGGGCCTGGGACACTGGGGAAGGGGCCAGTTGGAGCAGGGAGGGGGTGGGGCATGTGGGGCCGGCGGCTGACTTGTGTGCTGCTGCTGCTGGGGCCAGGTGGGTATGGCAGAAGGGGCATCCTAATGAGCCTGTTACATCGACCCTATTATCTACATCACACTCATAACTTCCACAAAAAAAAAGTCAATTAATGGACAAGGTCCTTTCCCCTGGCACGTTCGTTTGCTTCTGTCGCCTGGCCTTCGTGAATCAAGGAGCGTGTTTTCTTTTTCCCCAGTTCTGCGTGGCCTGTTCCCCGTGCTCCAAGTGTGGCCGACAGGATTTCGGTGACTGAAGTCATCCCCTCTTTTAATTTGAATTCCTACCCCCGGCCCTCTAAACCTCATTACAAATCAGCCCGGCTGCCCAGCTCTTCCAAAAACCGTTGGGTTCATGCTCTCGGCGCCTGCAAGGGTCTGCCGGAGCTGTCAGGGGTTGCTTAACCTCCTCCCGAAGCCTTGGGGAAACGGATCGTTTTGTCAGCCCCGACGAAGACCTGCTACCTGATAACGGGACAAAAATCTGTATCGAAGATTTCAAGGTTGTTGGTTTTAGCCGTGTTGTCTGAGGACATGGGCGGACACGGATCTTTTATTCGACCAGCGAAAGAGTTGGGAAAATCGTTTTTTGCAAGCTTTCACGGACAAACGCCCTTCTTTAGGCACACGGAGATTTGAAGAAGGGCGTTTGTGCCCAAAAGCTTGCAAAGAACAATTTTTTCCAGCGATTTAGTTGGTCGAACCTGGTCTGCCTATTTAATGTTTCTGCTTTTTATACGTCAGTTCTTTTATTTTCCTGTCTGGATGGATCCTTACTATTACCTGAATGGATCCTTACTATTATTAGATCCATGATTATTAATGGATCTATTGCTATTCCTTCCTGATACACTTATTTTCCTTCAATCTGTTGACTGTCGATTTCTTCTCACGTGCTTTTCCCTCGCCAGCAGGGACGCTCATTTGTGCATGAAGTAATCTGCAGTTCTGCCTCATCTGGAAGGAGGTATTCCCGGCATTGCAGACATGAACAGCCAGTTCTTCAGCTAGCAGTGGTTGGTGTTGCCCCATTGAATTCGATATCCCGTTCTCACTCATTTGTATTTGTTTCTCTTTCTAGGCCTTGCTGAGATGTCAAGCATGTCTTACTCTGAAATAATAGTCCCCAGAAAGCTAGAAGCAAAGGATGGCATAGACAGCAAGGTAATTCTGTTTTTAGGAAAATGGGAATTGCTCTATGGACTGTTGTCCTGCCCCAGTACAGTCAATATTGTGTCTCTGCCAATTGCTGGCAGTAGACCGGGTAGTGTAGGTAGGGAGTGGTTCGTTATAAGGGCTAAATGACCTGCAGAGGCAGAAGTGTTCTTCCTAGTTTAGTAATTAGGTAATATTTTTCAAAAGCACCAGGGTTTAGAAATAAAGCTGAGCTCGTTGGAGGCTTTTCTGTAGACCCATGAGCTCTTAGAATAAGCAGCCCTGTCAACACTGAAGGGCTTCAGAAAATCAGGCTGGTTCGGCTGGCATGTTGTTTTGGAGGGGTTCTTCCACGGTCAAAACTTCCATTTCAATCTTTTCAACATCAAATCTCTCAGGTTTTCATTTTAAAACCTATCGCCTTTTAATTTCAAACTCCCCTAAACTTGCCTCTTGTACTATTTTGAAGATTGAAACCTCATCTTTCCATCACTTGAAACCTGAAGGTAGGTTTTTTTAACTTTCCCTTTGTGAGAACTTCACCGCTTTGGGTTTTATTCTGGTTCTCAACGAGGCTGAATTAGAAATTGTCCAGGCCAGGGGTGGCCAGGCTGCAGCACCGGCAGCCGCTGTGTGTGACACATGGGAGATGGGGGCAGCACAGCAACAGGCAGGGCAGGAAGCTGAAGCAAAGCAGCAAATGAGGCAGGGAGCGTGGGGAAGGAACGGAAAGCAGAGCGGCAGGTCAGAGGGAGCTGAGAGCAGACAGCGCAGTTGTAGATTGGGTAGGAGATGGGAGCAGAAAGTGGAGTAGTAGATCGGGCAGGAGACAGGAGCAAGGGTGGCACTCGGGGAGGGCGCAGGGCTAATTTGTGGCATGCCTACCGGAAAAGTTGGCCCGCGTTGCTCTAGGTCTTTCACAAAACAGAGCTTCTGTCTTTTGGGGAGATCCGCTTGGATTCATTATAAATCACATTTTCAAATCACAGTTTAGGAGCTTAGGTTTCACCGACAATCCATAAGGACTTGGGTCCTGGTGCTTTGCTTTCCTTTTTTGAAGAAGGGACAGAGACTTCTCAGTAACTTAGGGTAAAAAAATTGTCCGTAGTTGTGCATTCTGTCCCTAAGCATACAAGTTGACTATCCCTTCGAAGGTTTTATCTTTCTTTTTGGACAAGTTTCCCCCAGGACAAAGAGCCTAGTTGTGGTCCTTGGTTGCATACTCAAGGTCTCTCCAAGCCATGTCTTTTATTTAAATGTTTTTATGTCTCTTGGTGTCCCAGAGTGGGAGTGAGTGCATGGGACTTGTTTTGTCAGCAGCGGTCCTGTGTCAGAAGGGTGATGGTGTAGCAGGGCCCTCAACTGACTCATCAAGGCGCAGCAAGATGGTTGTATTCCTGCTTGAGAGTTGTGACAGTCGGCAGCTTGGTAAGGCCCCAAAGGCCTATCCTGTTTTGCAGAGCAAGCCCCGTTCTTACAGCAGACAGCAGTGTGGACGGTCTTATCCGTTACTGTCATGTCACGTTATTGCTTGATCGGACTTAGGGATGAAATGGGAGATGGATGTTCAAACGTAGTTTGTTGCAAAGTTTTTGAGGAGCTCACTATGGATTAGGCAGTCAGTGCTATTGTTAGTACAATCACATTGTATTTCTGGTATCGTAGCTATTTCTCAATGCTTGTAGTAGATCCTATTTTTGTTAGACTCTGTTTTGTATGCGGCGAGTTCTTGCATTGCGCGCCGCTGGTTCTGCGATTAAAGGGATAAGTGCAAACACTTTCTAGTGCAGATGGATATAATTATATATCAATCATCATCAAGGCCTTCCTTATCTGCAGGGACCCTGTTTTTTTCTTAAGGCAATGCAAAATTCAAGAAAATTCATAAGGTTAAAAGTATTAAGCAAAAGTCTATTCCCATATTATTTAGCTAACATCAAGCTGGTATTTATGCTATTTGCATAACACTTAGGCCATCCTTTATATTTTTGAAACTTGATCTTATCCTTTTCCTTCCTTCATTTTTTACTTATAGACTGGAAAGGAGAGGCAAATTGTCCTGCTTTCTCACTTGTGAATTAGTTATTCAAAATAAAGGACCTTATTTTTTTTTTTTCTGTTCCTGCCAAGGAAGTGATTGCTGTCAAAGAGTTAGTTTAGCTGCACTTTGAGAACAGTTGTGGCAATCTATCCTATCAGCCAGCTTGGAGGCTGCCTTGTTTGACCACGAAATCAGGTAGAGAGAGGGTTATTAATTCTCTGCACATCATCAGGAATGACTCGCAGAACTGTACCCATCAGTCTACCTCATCGTGATGTTAATGCACATAAGGGTGGTGGAAGGTAGGCTTTCAGCTCTGCAGCCTACAGAAGGTGGCTGGACATTTCCTGTGCTTGTTTCAGTCTCATGAACATACTGCTACATGGACTTCATTAGCAAGTGTGAGCACACAGCCAAAACAACATCATCCTTTCAATTGGCCATAGCATATGGCTTTCTGGAACACCACTGATGCACGTATTTCACAATGCTGTCAGCTCTGCCTGTCTCTCAGTCATCAGGTGTGCTGGTGGTATTGTTTTCCGTTCACTACTTCCACCTTGTTGCACCTCTACTATGTTCTCAGAGTTCTGAATGCCATTTGCACACTTGTCCTTGATGAGCAAGCAGATACACCTGCCCACGTTGATAACTCAACTGAACGTCTGGCGAGAGCGGACTGTGGTTTCAACAGTATGTCTCTATTACTGATGACTGAAGTGTGTGCATGTTTTTTGAGACATCCTGTATTTCCTTTGTTTTCACAAGAGCACCAAAGCCACAGAATTATCCTGCTGTCAAATTTCAAGTTTCTTTTCTAACAGTAGAAGTGCTCACATTAATTAAAAAAACAGTTATTTACCCAGTTGTCAGGTGGTTCCAGTCTTCTCCTCGCTCACCCAAGCAACCCATTAATTTTTTAATGAAAATGGTTAAAATTCTTGGGCTCAGCAACCAAACATGAATGTTTAGAATGGAAATTGTTAGGCGAACTTAACAGACATTGCAGTCTCTCTCGCTATAATCTTTGAAACAGAGAGAGAAACTGTAGTTTTGTCATATCCTCATAATGTATGTGGTTATGTAAAATACTACTTTACTTGATAAAGGATCAGTGGTGAGATTCCTGGATCTTGGATGACGTTAATAATTTGGTCTTTCATGTTCACCCTCGTCCTCCCCCTCTTGTTAAGAAAAAGGCAACCCCATTTTAATAATTCATATTAACTAAGGTATTTATGAGCTTTTCCATTTCTTCAAGTCTTGGTTACATTTCTGCAGGTTTTCCTGGTCAGTGTGGAGGAACTGATGAAGAAACAGTGGATCAACCCATTGGAAAGCGCCAAAAAATGCAAGTAAGAGTTCACTACCTAAATTTAATGTATGTAGATGTTCACACGCACTGAACGTAGCATTGTAGCTTGTCTCTGGAAAAACTGTGTTGAATGTTAGAGGTCATCTCACTTGTGCTGGGAATCTGTTGGGAAATATGGTACCTTCCTTACTTGCATACCGCAGGCCTTATTCCTCTCCAAAAAAAGCCCCGCCCAAAAATGAGTTGCATGTTTTAAGCATGGTTGCTGATTTTCAGTCTGGAATAGAAGCCCCTTGCATTGATTACTGCTCCACACTGCAGCACCAGTAGCATTACTATTCAGGCGGCTCCAGGAGCCAGTGGACTTAATGGCACATTGTTTTTCACTGCACAGATGTTAATGCTTGTCTCTCCTTTTTAACAGTCTTGATGTTTTTAACCAATCTAACCTTTCTTTGCTGCCTGCTAGCTGCTCCTGGTCTCTCTTCCCTATTTCAGAGTCCTGGAAACTTTAGCTCTTTGAAAAATCATAGAGCCACCCATGGAGACCAGTCTTAAGCAGCAGCTAGGGATTCAGCTTGTAGTTAAGCAGGAAAGGGAGGGTGAATGAGATGAAGATGAGGCTCTATCCCTATTCTGTGCAGCCATAACTCTGGAAAAATCTTTTTTCCCCTTTATTCTGTCTTTCCAAAAATGAGGTGCGTGCTTTATTTGGGAGGGGTGGAGTGGGGTGTTGTATACCAAAAAAATATGGTCCATCTGGGGCTTATCTGTACATCTGGAGGCTGAAGACATTTACCTCTACTCAGGGGCACTATGCATTGCAGGCTGTCCACTCTACATTTGTGTGTCTAAATTCCCCATTCGGTCTTTATCCCCTGGGGACAGATCATTCCCACTGATCT
>NW_005843208.1:121226-148690 GCF_000455745.1 Alligator sinensis
CTGATCTGAGCTTGTTAATGAGGATGTCCTGGGAGGCAGCATCAAAAGCCTTGCTTAAATCAAGGTAGATCACATCTACTTCTCTTTCCCCATCCATAGGTCCTGTCACCTCTTCACAGAAGGGAATCTGGTAGATTAGGTGTGACTTGCTCTTGGTGAATCCATGCTGGCTGCTCCTGATTGTTCGGTTCTTCTCTAGGCGATTCACAGTCAATTCCCTAAGGATCTGCTTCATGTTCTTTCCAGGTATTGGGATCAAGCTGAGATCTGTAATTCCCAAGATCCTCCTCTTCCCATTTTTTAATGGCGGGCACTATATTTGCTTTTTTCTAATTGTTTGGGGTCTCACCCATCCTCTGCAAGTTCTCAAAGAGGATAGCTAATGGCTCAGAAATGACCTTAGCCAATTCCTTCAGTGCCTTAGGGTGCATCCCATCCAGTCCTGCCAACTTGAAAGCACCTAGCTTCTCTGAGCAATCCCTAACCTATCCTTCTACTACTCTAGGCTATTTGTCTGCTTCCCTATCTTTGTTGCTAACTGTACTCATCATCTGGTAGCTGCCCCTATTTTTGAAGGCTGAAATACAAAAGGCAGTAATACTACGGCCCTCTCTGCATCACTCATAACTAGATTGCCTTCTGCAATCTGTAAAGGGCTTCTTCATCCTCTTGATCTACGTGGAAAATCCCTTTTTTATTGCCTTTTTAAGTCTCTCTCTCCAGCTGCTTCTCAAATCATACCTCAGTCTTCTAATTTTCTCTCTGCATTCCCATGCAATACCCTTACACTTTTTCTTAGTACTATGACCAAGTTTCTACTTCTTGTAGAATCTGTTTTTGAGTTTCATCATGTTGAATAGATTGCTGTCTGACCAGGCGGGCCTCCTGCTGCACTTTCCATTCTTCCTGCACATGGGGATAGCTTGCTTCTGCATCCCTAAGATGACCCTTTTAAAGTACGGCCAGCTCCCAGAGGATCCTACCCACCAGGAGTTTGTTGAAGTCTGCTTTTCTGAAGTCCAGTGTCTTGATTCTGCTGTGCTCCTCCCTGCCCCGCTTTAAGATGTTGAACTCTATCGTTTCATGGTCGCTGTCACCCAAGTTACCTTCCACCTTCACATTCCTCCCTGTTTGTGAGCAGCAAGTTAAGAAGAGCTTTCCCCATCTTTGGCTTGTCTGCCCTCTGTATCTAAAAAGTTACCCCCAGCACACTCCAAGAATTTGCAGGACTGCTTGTTCACTGTTGTGCTTCCCTCCCAACAGACATCCTGATAATTAAAGTCCCCCATGAGAACCAGGGGCTGCAATTTGAAAACTTCCATCAGTTGTTTGAAGGAGACTGCAGTTTTGGGCTGCATCAATAGAAGCGTTAGGTGCAAGACACAGGAAATGATAGTGCCTATCACTGCTGATTGGAGATCAGCAGTGGTTAGGCCTCACTTGGAGTACTGCCTGCAGTTTTGGGCTCCACGCTTCAAAAAAGGATGTGGAGAAGTTGGAGTCCAGAAGCAGGTGACAGAAATCATCAAGGGCTTGGAAAGCAAGTCCTTACCAGCAGAGGTGGAAGGAGCTAGAGGTATTCAGCTTGCAGAAAAGGCATGTAAACAGGGACATGACAGCCATCTTCAAATACTTGAAGGGCTGCCATAAAGAAGAGGGAAAACAACTTTTTTTTTGCTTGCTGCAGAGAGTAGGACAAGGACCCATGGCTTGAAGTTGCTACAAAGTAGGTTTAGATTGGATTTCAGGAAAAAAAACATCACTATCAGAGCAGCAAGGTAGTGGGATTAGACAGCTAGGGAAGTTGGGGACTCTCCATCACTGGACGGGTTCAAGAAGATGTTGGACAGCCATGGGTCAGGGTTGATTTAGGCGTAGCAATGCCTGTGGTCTACTATGGGGATGTCCCAGGCTTCTGGGCTTTGCTGGTTGCTGCACGGGGCTGGGAGTAGTTCCAGTGCCGACGTTTTGTCGCTCAGGCTTCTTCCATTCATGTGCAAGCACCTAGTTTTTAATTTCAGACTCCTTTCAGTTTATTAGCTGGATATAAAGTTCAGTCCTTTCACTAACTTTGCCTATTTGGTCTCATCAGTACTGGCATTTCCTTCCTCCTTGTCGTTAAGAACTGCCACTTCCTGAGTCCGACCATAGGTCCATCTACCCCAGTATCTCGTCTCACGCGGAGGAGGAGTGTGGATGCCAAGGAGGAGTGTGAGCAGGTCATGCCCAGAATCTTCTACCCCCCGATCCTCTTTCCTTGCGACTTCCAGCAAGCAGACTTTTAGGAAGCTTTGACTTTGAGGTTGTCCTGCGTCTATCGTGCTCAATAACAACCGTTGGATCTTAGCTCCAAGAATGTGTTCAGTCCCCTCTTGGACTGGGTTAAGCTGTCAGCCTCCACATCATCTTCCGGCCATGAATTCCAGGAGTTAATTGCACTTTATTTTTTTTAAAGAAACTTCTTTTGGTTAGTTTTAAAACCTGCTACCTACTAGCATTTACACTTACTCATTGGTGTTCCTTCATCCATTGGTGTATCCGTTGTTTTCTTGATTTTTTTTATCTTCCTCTGTATTAAAGCCAGGCATGGAGATAGTAGACAGGTCTGGCTGTTAATCAGTGTCCAGACCCTACCCAGGCATAGACCCAGGGGAAAAAAAGCACCATATGGGGCACCTCGGTTTAACTGCAGCCCCTCTTTCTTTTGCTGCCACAAAGGGTTTCAGGATTGGGTTCATTGCAGCAAGGAACTTTAAATGATTTCAGGTCTCTGTGCGAGAGAAGTTTAGACACTGCCTCAGCATATCTCAACTGGCATCCCCCGCAACAAAAAATATAAAAAAATTGTCCTTAGGGTAGGGTTGGCAAGCTGGTCAAATGACCAGTCAAATATTGGCATTTGCCTGGTCACTTGATTGCATATTTTTGGCCGGTCAAAGATCATAGCAACTTTACAAAAAAACCCTATTTTTTTTTTGAAGTTTTCTTTACAGAAATATGATTTTTATTGTTTTTTGACACATTTCTTAATGGAAAATTTGTGCTTTTTCTGTGCATTATTTAGACTTATTGGCAATTTTTGACTGATACTTGACTGGTCAATTGACTGAATGGTATTTGATGGGTCAAATACCCAACCCTACCTTACGGAGTAGCATTTCCTTGGACTGTCGGCAGCCACTGAAAATTGATTTGTTGGTATAATGTAATTCTGTTCGATGTCCAATACTGCTGAGGAGAATGGGCTGCTGTACAGAATGACCCTTAATGGTTTTCTATCCAGGTAAGCAGCAAAACACAAGTATTGTACAGGACAGTTTTGTAATATAATGATCTGATTTTTGCATGCCACTTAACTCCCTGGGTATGCTGCATGAAATCCTCTGCGTACTCCCGTACTTCCAGGATATTCATGGTCGTCAGGTCTTGCATGGACATACCAAATACTTAGAGTTATTTTTTGTTATGGACACAAAGCTGGTGAGTATCATGAAATGTTGGTTATGTCCATTTGTTCTGACTTATTTCAGAGATTTGAATGCTACGCTATTGACTCGCATCAAAGACTAGGCTCCCTCCTCCCCCATTCAACACAGGAGGGGTGAGTGGGGGAGAAGCACCTCGCCTTAGATTTGAGTACAAGCTGCAGGAAGGGAGGGAGCAGAAGCTGCAACTCCATGTCTGAGCCCGGTGTCACTTACCTTTCCCTTGGTGCTTTGGGTGCTCCTGCTCCAGCTCCGGTGACACCTTCCCCTCCCTCGGTGTCGCTTACCTTACCCCACTGCCACTTACCTTTCCCTCGGTGCTCCTGCTCCAGCTGGGGCCCTGCTCTTACTGGGGAGCGAGAGCATACAGCATGTGTTGTTTCCAGCTCCAACTCTGCCACACAGTCTTAGCTCCCCTCTACCCCCAGGGGAGTCTGTCACACCTGTTTCATAGATTTTCATAGACATTAGGGCTGGAAGGGACCTCGGAAGATCATCGAGTCCAGCCCCCCGCCCAAAGGGCAGGAAGTCAGCTGGGGTCATAGGATCCCAGCAAGATAAGCATCCAGTTTGCTCTTGAAGGTGTTCAATGAAGGCGCTTGAACCACCTCCGGTGGCAGGCTGTTCCAGACCTTGGGGGCTCGGACAGTAAAGAAGTTCTTCCTTATGTCCAGCCTGAAACGATCTTGAAGTAGTTTGTGACCATTCGACCTCGTCATCCCTTGGGGCGCTCTGGTGAACAAACGTTCCCCCAGATGCTGGTGGTCACCCCTGATAAACTTGTAGGTGGCCATCAGATCACCCCTGAGCCTGCGCTTTTCCAGGCTTAAGAGCCCCAGGGCTCTCAGCCTGTCATCGTAGGGTCTGCTTCCCTGACCTCTGATCACGCGCGTGGCTCTTCTCTGGACTCTCTCAAGCTTCTCCACATCCTTTTTGAATTGTGGAGCCCAAAACTGGACACAGTACTCCAGCTGCGGCCTCACTAAGGCCGAGTACAGGGGGAGAATGACGTCCCGGGATTTGCTTGAGAAGCATCTATGGATGCAAGCCAGCGTTTTGGTCGCTTTACTAGCCGCCGCATCGCATTGCAGGCTCATGTTCATCTTGTGGTCAATGATGACCCCCAAGTCTCTTTCTTCCATAGTGCTAGCCAACATAGCACTGCCGAGCCTATAAGGATGCTGCGGGTTTTTTTTCCCAAGGTGGAGAAACTTGCATTTATCGGCGTTGAACACCATCAGATTCTCGTCCGCCCCCTTGCTGAGCCTGTCCAGGTCAGCCTGGATCACCCGCCTGTCTTCTGGTGTGGATGCTTTGCCCCAAAGTTTGGTGTCATCGGCGAACTTGGCCAGTCCGCTTCTGACTCCAGTGTCCACATCATTAATGAAGATGTTGAACAGTATGGGTCCAAGGACAGAGCCTTGGGGGGCCCCACTGGTTTGACCTCCTCCTCCTGCCCCTAGTCCTGCAACAGCACATCCCTGAGTAGTTCTGCTGGAGCTGCTAAGAGCCTGTTGGCTAGTCCCTCCGTTAAGAGATCTCCACAGTAACACTTGAGTATTTTTGAATTAAAGCCTTCTGATATTCGTATGCGAAAGGAGTAGTGATATGAGTATAACGTTGATTTTTACGTCCGGTACTAAGAGTCTACATTTTCTCTTTTTCCTCCAGTATAGACAGGAGCACTGAAATGAATCTTGGGTGATCAACTTAATGCTTAAATTGACCAATCTGCTGAGCACTGTAAGTTTACACCATGAACGTGAATTGGAAGATGAAATTCTCTCTTTTTTTTTTTTTTTTTTTAATTACTCTCTTGTCAAAATCAAGGCAACCACAATTGTCATTCTGCGTGAAACAAGTGGTCTGTCTAGTTGGGCGTCTTGTCTCACCAAGAGCGCTCACCAAGATGGCTTAGTTCTCCTTTGCTCTATGTCCATGTTTCTCTCCCATTAGGGCTGTGCAAAACTTTGGCAGCCGTTTCATTTTGGAGATGTTTCGGCCCATTTTGGCATCTGAAACGCTGAATCCAAATCAAAATGGAAGGCTCCGAAACATCTCCAAAACGAAATGAAACTATCCGAAACGTTTCTGAAAATTTTGGAGTTTCGGAGCGGGGCTTGCAGGGAAACAGAAGCAAAGAAGAGGGGCAGAAGGACTGCTTTGATGCTGACTGTGGAGCTGGCCAGTGTCTGCAATCTGTCCCTGAGGTCCGTCCAATCCTAGTGCTCTGGGGGAGGGACGGCAGCCTAGTATTTGCTCTGGTTTTCAGATGTTCAGGACAGTTGATGTTTGCAATTTTCTGACTGGAGCAAAGATGTGGACGAAAAGAAACGTGGTGGCAGTTGTTGATGACGTGCTCAAGACTCATAAGGCTTTTACTAAATGAGCTGAAAAGTTCCTTATTCCCCGTGTAGCTTTCAACCATGGACAGCTGCTTGTGTAAGTTTCTTTTCATTTTGATTAATTAGACTATGAAAATGGCATTTTAAAATGTAATTGTTTCAGTAGTGTAGGTTGTGAAAGCTTGCTAAAACATTTTTTTTTCTCCAGCTGTTTTAGTTGGTCTAATAAAAGAGATCAGATTCACCCAAAGAACCTTGTCTGCCTTAGTTTCCGTAGTACATGCTGATCTTTAGGACATGTTGTGAAATGTCCTCTAGAGGGGGCCAGTTGCTCTACATTGCCAGGATTGACTTGCTGATGCTAGGTTTTTCTTTGCTCCTGTCGCACCAGTTTCCACAAAGTCCGAACGCACTTATTTTTTCATAAGAATTGCGCACAGATTCAGGTCAGTAGTGTCTCACATCCAGCATTACGTGGGCAGTGACAACTATGAGACACTTAAGAGGAAGGTATAAGAACTGCATAGCACATTATTATGAATACCGTGTTCCCAGGTGCAAAGTTTCTTTCTGACTTCAACTTGAGTTTGGATTATATCCCTAAGCTTGAGCGTTTGGGGGGAAAACAAAGGTTGAGAACCCCATGTCTAAATGCACTCGCAGTACTTTTTGCAGTGAACTTAACTACTCAAAGGCATGTTTGCAAGTCATATAGCACCTGCTGATTTGGTCTTTGAACAGATCCTTTTTGGAATCCATTGTAGGACTTCAAAAGCCCAGGGAGGAGTTCGGTCCCCAAAAAGCAAGTTAAATTGTCACTTCTTCCAGGGTGGTGTAGGAAGCACTGCAGGGAAAAAGCTCTGTGTCATCAAGGGAACAACCCCTGGTGTCATGGACCTTGCCTGACCATCTGGAGTCGCACGTGGGACTCACCTGTGTGCAGCCACAACACTGTGCACACAATGGAAGAGTGTACCTGGGGTTTATGTAGTTTATGCGGAGCACAGGTGGTGGTGTGAATGCCGTCAGTGACCATGATGCAGTTGGAAACCTCACAGGGGCAAATCCCGCAATGATTTTCCTGCAGACTGGAAAATTCAAGAAATCGTGGTCTCAGCTATGTTCTGGATCGTTACGGCACAGCTCCCAGATGGCTAAACTGGCTGATCAGAGGCAATGTGGAGTTGCAATTGCCAAATGAAAGTTCTCACCTGTGGCAGAAAGCCACCTTTGTCTCTCCCCAAAGTCTCTGCTCTGTGACAATTTGATAAGGATGGGCCCAGCAGAGAAACACATCCTTACCCTCTCTCTTTAGGTAACCTGAGCTGGATACATTCCTGAGGGAGGGAGGAAACCCTCTGCCTATGATACTACCTGGGTCTTAAAAACGTCCAAGGATGGAGACTCCACCACCTCTCTGGGAAACCTGTTCCAGTGCTTCACCACCCTCCTAGTGAAATAATTTTTCTTAATATCCAACCTAAACTTCCCTTGCTGCAACTGGAACCCATTGCTCCTTGTTCTGTCATCTGCCACCGTTGAGCTCCATCCTCTTTGGAACCACCCTTCAGGGAGTTGAAGGTGATGGTAGAAAATGGTATTTAGAGGTTTGTTTTTGGGAACTGGCTCGTAGGTAAAGTAGATATTGCATTACAACAATGGTCCAGGGGGATGGCAAGGGTTAATTGATTTCTAAAAGCCTGTTTGTGACAAAGTTTCTTCAAGACCCACTGTGTCTGACGCATACACATGACTTGCTTACCTGTGTCAGACACAGCAGGGTGAAAATTGCAGGGATGGAGGCCCCTGGTGAGGCCATGAAGCCTGCCAAGTTTCAAGGACATAAATGCAGGGGTTTGGGGAACTGCACCTCAAGCTGCGGACAAGCAAAACTCATGACATGCATGACACTGTGTGTTAAGGCGCAGCAGGGTGAAAGCTGCAGGCCTGCTAGCCCCTGCTGTGGCCACGAAGCCTGCCAGCTGTTGAGGAGATAGGTGCAGGGCTTCTGGGTTCTGGGGCCCTGCACCCCTAGCTGCTGACAGACAAACGTGTGACATGGGTGCTTGTGCAACTGTCTGTTTTTGGTGGGGGGAGGGGGGGGAGGGGGAAGGGATGGAACTACTGCAGGCCTGGCTTCTAAGCTACTGTGTTCAATCAAGATTCACTCAGGGACCAGCTCAATACACAGTTGCTAGCTAATGTAACCAGTTAATTAGCAACAATTAACACCTACAAAACCGGCAGACTTTGTGGCTGCAGCAGGGGCTAGCAGGCCTGCAGCTTTCACCCCTCTGCGCCTTAATACACGCACTGCCACCCATGTCACGAGTTTTGCTTGTCCACAGTTTGAGGTGGTTTTCCCCCAAACCCCTGCACCTACCTTCTTGAAACTTGGCAGGCTTTGTGGCCTCAGCAGGAGCTAGTAGCCAGGCCTGCAGTTGTTTCCTTCTACCGCCCCCCCCGTGCCCCAAGACAGACTCCAAGTCCAGGAATTAAAGCACATCGTTCCCACTTCATAAAAAAAAAAAGAAACGGTAAATCAATAACTAAGTTCCAGTCCCACGGTGTATCCACAGATTTTAGCACCTAACCGTTTGGGTAAGTTAGGAATGCTAAACAGGCTTCTGACCTTGAAAATACAGTTTTGGGTAGTTGTCTGTGGTGTTTCAGCATTGGCTCCATCTTCACCCTGCTGGGCAGGTATAGTAGTGTGCAGGTGTACTGGCCAAACTATGTGCTGAGCAGATTCCATTTTCTAGAAGTAAATTCAGAACCACTGTGAAAGGGTGTCTGGACTGCCCTGTATCTTGCAAAGTCTGTCCGTTTAGTTGTAAACCTCACTTCCTGGACTCTTGTACCCCAAAGGTTATCCACTTCCTAGACACTGGAGTAGTACACTTCCTGGACACCGGAGTGGTAATCCGCCATTATGAAATACTGGGTGCATCTAAACATTCATTAATGTGCCTTAGTTACTGTGCATTTGGTTTAGCACCTCTAATAAGAGGTACTAATTGAATGTACAGTAACTAGAGTTACCACGCAGTAGCGCTGGTGCACGTTTTTTTAGTGACACTTACTGCATATTAGCCTAATAACACGGTGCAGGAGGCTATTAGCACAGTTAATAACTGCTACACTACTGCACCGTGTTATTAAGCTAATGCGCAGTAAACATCTTGTGTAGACGTACCCACTGTTTCTCATTGAAGGTATAGAAACATATTCTGATTTTCTTCCATGACTCAGGGGGAAGCTCATAAAGCATTTGAAGCTTTTTTGGGTGTTGATTATCACAGTATTGGTAATCGCACTTTTCCAGAAAGGGCTGCACTTGGGCATATATTCTTGGCTTCCTTGCACGTTCTTGCGTACATTGGTCACGGACAGATGTTATATTTGTAGCTTTACAAATGTGTTGTAGTGCTAGAAAAAGTAAGCGTGTATACATGTATGTCCTCTGTAATGTTACAAAAATGGCAGATCAGTCACCAACATCTTCCTCTTTCCAAGAGGAACTCTTTTGTCGTTTGTAGCGCCTTGGACCCCCAGCATCCCACAGTCCTCCTCTCTCCCATTTCCCTTCCAATGGGGAGGAACAGGGGACCAGATGGCTTCCTGAGAGCCCTCTGCAGTGATCTATGAAAGAGCCCCACTGGCACCTCGCTGCCACACTTCTGCAAGAGCATCTCTCATGGTGGCAGAAGTGATGTTTTGCCCTCCAAATGCTAAGGGTTGCTGCACTAAGTGGAAGCTGCATCCTTTGTAGTGTGTTTCTCCAAGTACAACCAGAAATAAAATGGTATTGTATTTTAAGCCACTGGTATGTGCAACAGTCCTGCCACGCTGGCCAGCATCGGGTATATTTTGAACGTAAAGTAAAACTAGGCAGTGCCATCACCAGATTCAACAGACGAAAGCTCAAGAAGGGCCACTGAGAAAGTGTTTGTGTGGTTTCCTTCTAGCCGAAGAGAAACAAAGTAGAGAGAGAGAGGTTTCCTACCTTATGGCAATTATGATTCCTCAAGAGACTACTTTCAGTGCGGATCCCGTGACCCATCCTTCAACACCTGTTTCAGTCTTACTTAGCTGAGATTTGGAGGGGCAATGACAGCTCTTATTCCTTTGTGGGTGGTAAAGGGGAGTGCAAGGTGCAGGCTGACAAGGCCTTAGTAGATGCTGATGTTCAAAAGATCCAGTGCATAATGCATTGTATGTTGTAATGAGCTCCAGGCTGCCAAAACTTCAAAGGACACTGCCTGGGGGAGAACTATTATTATTTTCTTGCCCATCCTCTTTTCTTTCCCAATCTTTATTCCAGTCTTTATGACCAGAAAAGTGCAAGTCTGGGCTCATTCTGTGTCTCATCCTCCATGGTAGAAGAGTAATCATCAGCACCATGATGCCACACCATGAGGAGGCATCAAGTTGAGTTTCCTGACAGGTTGTTTTGGGTCCTGTACCGTTCAGTATTTTCATCAATGACTGTAGGGTATGGAAATGAATAAACCCTCAGGAAATGTGTGGGTGACATGAGACTGGGTGGAAGCAGGATTCAAAATGAAGCTGAGAAATTGGAGAAACAGTTTGAAAAAGATCAAGAAAAATTCAGTTAGGGCAAGTGCAAAATGCAATACTTTGGACAGAGCAATCCAACGTCCAGATACGTTGTGGGGATGACTGGGTAGGCTGCAGAATGACAGAGAAGGACTGGGGTATTATAACAGAGAGAGGCTCCATGTATATCATCATACTGAGTGAAAAGTAACCATTTCTGAGAAGATGAAAATATGGAAAGAATGTGTTTTAACTCTTTTTGCAAACGTATATCCGGGAGCACCACTCAGAACTTTCTTTATGAGAGTGCTCTGGTGGGATTATGAGATTCCTATACTATGTCGTTCGCACGCGCAACTACCAAGTTTGCATTGGAAATCCCAGTTATGAAATATTTGAGTTCTCTCTTGTCCCCTTTCTCTCTGTTCTGTATCAGAGAAGAGCCCAAGCATTGTCAGTTAAATGGACTCGCGTTTAGTTATATGAAGATTTCCCCTTTTTCCTTACCATATGTCCCGTACACTTCTTGCATCTGAAAAGTCAGGTATGACCAGGATGCTACTCGAACTGAAACAGGCAATATTTCCTGTTCTCTTTTTTCCTGGCTGTGCCTCATTTCAGCTATTTCGTGGGAGAAATGTTGGGGTTTAGTTTGAATGGCAATTGCTGGTCTCCCGTCCTTCTGATAGCTGTCTTTGGAATGACATTCCCCAGGAGATGAATACACCTTCCTCCACGGGTTTCCTGAAGGACCAGATGCCTCCTCTCTCACTCAAGAGGATTCACTCTCTTTTATTATACCTTTCCTCTAAAGCATCTACTGTCACTGTGGGACAAAGGGACCTTTGGCCTGACCCAGTATGGCAGTTCTTCCTTTCCATAGGTTTTTTTTTTATATCATTGCTGTCTAAAATGGCATTGGGAGTCTTAAGCATCAGGGAAGGAGAAAGAAGTTCCTTATTAGCCACTAGAGTGCTTTGAGATGCATTGTCCATGTGCACTTCACTACGGGGGGGGTGCACATGGCCATCAGAAAGCAGTGCAGTGTGCGTATGGGCAGTTGCCATCAGTCCAGCTTCAGGCTAAGTGCAGAGAGAGCCCTTGCTCTAATGTAGGGTTGTCAGAGATGCAGTCCATGGGCTGCAGAGCTGTGTCATCCAGCCTACAGGCCTCCTCACAGGGTCCAAAATTTGGCAACTGGAAGTAGTATTACTTACTGTGGCTCCTGGAGCTGTGGCCTATAATGCGCCTGCCCTCATCCCATCTCCAAGTTTCCAGCCCCATGGAGAGCTCCGTGAGCCAGATCCAGAGCTGTCACCTGGCTTGCAAGGCTGGATGTGTTTGATACCCCTCTTCTAGTAGAGCATCACCTCCTTTTTATAAATAAGCCATGCTGCTTCTTCTGGACCTCCTGATGGTATTTGATACAGCAGATCACCAGCTACTCCAGTCCCAACTCCAGGAAGCTGCAAAGTGAATAAACGTGTCCTGCAATAGCTTAGGTACTCTTTCTCCGCCTGACCTCACAGGTACATAAAATCAAATCTGAGATTCTCACGTACCGTGTCCCAAAAGGCTCAGTCCTTTCCTTTGCATTTTGCAACATCTGTTTGAAGGTGCTAAAAGAACTGGTGATACAAAACGGACCGGATTGCAAGCAGGAAACATCCAGTGCAATGTCTCCCATAAATGAAATAAAAACAACCGTATTGCCCATGTTTTCAGTGCCTGTCCAAAGTCAGCTAAAGCTGGCTCCAGACAAAGCACAGGTGAAGTTCTTGAAATAACTTGCTTCCTTTCTCTTATCCCTTCACTTTTTACATATGAGAAATATGCCTTCGGATGAAATTGTTCAGGGTCTTGGTGTTGTTTTTTTTTTATCTTCTCGGTACTAATGGCTGCTATAAACTGCTGAGCAGGGTTTATCATTCTGCCTCCAGTTCTTGAACTGTGTTTCCAATTTGGTCACCAGTTTTTAGATATATATATAAAGCCTTAGTCTGTCTAGCCGTAATGCTTTATTTGCACTCTGATCGGTTGTCTGGTAACCAATCAGAGTGTGAGTAAAGCATGATGGACAGGAGGCAGCAGCACCTTGTCCCCACCCCCTGCTCCTTGGAGGTAGTGGTGGTGGTGGATAGAGTGGACCTGGACCCCAAGAGGTGGTGGGGGGGTAGGGAGAGGCCCTGGGCCCGATACAATGGGGGAATGGGGATGCAGGCCCAGACCGGGGGGGGTGGGGCTGTGACACAACCCTCCATCCCCACTTGCCCCCCTTTATTCTTGATGGGCAATTTGCTAGTGTGTGTATATATGTGTATATATAAAGAAATACATATATTTATTTATTTATTTATATGTAATGAATATTGTGTTTTTTTTAATTTCAGAAACTGCATAGAACTGAGTGACTGTAGTCTTGCTACATACTATGATATAGTAACACAAAAGAAATTACCTTGTCTATATAATATGCCACTTGCCACTACACATTTGTTTAAGCAATGTGGTAACGGTGTAGTGGAAGAAGGTGAGGAGTGTGATTGTGGGAAAAATGAGGTTAGTACTTTGAGATTTCTTCACTTGAATGCATGCCTTACAGTAGTGTTTTTAAGCCATTGGGGTGTTCTGAACATCAGATACAGTTTCAAAGGGATGATGAGGATCGCTTATATATGTGTATATATAAAGAAATACATATATTTATTTATTTATTTATATGTAATGAATATTGTGTTTTTTTTAATTTCAGAAACTGCATAGAACTGAGTGACTGTAGTCTTGCTACATACTATGATATAGTAACACAAAAGAAATTACCTTGTCTATATAATATGCCACTTGCCACTACACATTTGTTTAAGCAATGTGGTAACGGTGTAGTGGAAGAAGGTGAGGAGTGTGATTGTGGGAAAAATGAGGTTAGTACTTTGAGATTTCTTCACTTGAATGCATGCCTTACAGTAGTGTTTTTAAGCCATTGGGGTGTTCTGAACATCAGATACAGTTTCAAAGGGATGATGAGGATCGCTCACTTAGGTGTTGTATGTTTTGATACAGTCCTAAAGTTTCTCTGGCTTCACAGCCCCCCTTGAAATGAATGGAAAGCATGCTCTCATGGTATGGCTTTATTTGTGTGCCCAGTAGACAGAATTGTGCCTGGTGTTCATCAGAGGTAGCAAAGTCAGTCCTCTTTTCACAGCTGCAGAAGAGCCTTTTGCAGCAGAATCTGTGCACTTCTGCAATAGAAAGAGTAACACTAAGGCAAGCTGTAGTGAGTTCCTTCGTACATACTGGGTGCATCTACATGTGCAAATAATCCGGCAGCAGTTTCCTCCAGAGTACTCTAAAATAAACTCTCCTGGGTGATTGAGGGACCCGGACTGTGAGATCCTGGTCTCCTAGCCTGAGCCCCATGGTCATGAGGCTGGGAGAGTCTTCTCTCCCAGCACTAGCTCTGGGAGAGAAGAATCTCCCAGTATTGGTCCTGAGACCATGGAGCTGGCACTGGGAGAGAAACATTTCCCAGCCCCAACCCTATGACTGGAGCAGGGGCTGGGAGCTCCCATGCTGCCTGGGCAGAGGGACATAGTCCCCCCTGGGGTTCTGGTGGTGAAGCCTACCCTGGCAGCAGGCAACTCCCGGGGGCAGGGAGCAATCTCTTGCCCCCTGCTTCCTGGCTGACCAGGAGCACATTTGGGGCTGAGCAGCCCCAGCTACATCATCTCAGCCAAGGCTTTGTCTACCTGGATCTTAAAAACATCCAAGGATGGAGACTCCATCACCTCTCTGGGAAACCTGTTCCTGTGCTTCACCACCCTCCTAGTGAAATAATTTTTCTTAATATCCAACCTAAACTTCCCTTGCTGCAACTGGAACCCATTGCTCCTTGTTCTGTCATCTGCCACCGTTGAGCTCCATCCTCTTTGGAACCACCCTTCAGGGAGTTGAAGGTGATGGTAGAAAATGGTATTTAGAGGTTTGTTTTTGGGAACTGGCTCGTAGGTAAAGTAGATATTGCATTAGAACAATGGTCCAGGGGAATGGCAAGGGTTAATTGATTTCTAAAAGCCTGTTTGTGACAGTTTCTCTGACACAGGTAAGCAGGAAGCAGACACACAGGCTGGGAAAGTGAAGACATGTACCACACTGTTCCATAGCAGAGATAAGGGACTCTGCCACGTTGGCCAGGTCACAATGCCCAACTGCAAGGCCCTTAAGATTTCTGGTTTTGGTAGATAGACCAAATTAGAAGAAACCAGTAAATAACCAAATTAGGATGTGTGCGTGAGATGGGTTTGTGAAACAAAGGACTATGATGACAGGACAGAACGTGGACAGTATGATGACCACAGGGAAGTCAGTCAATGATGCCCAGAGATAACGAGCCATCAGAGGAGAAGGACAACAAAAGGAGGGATTTCAGAGCAACCAAGGGTCCCTGAGAGAGGAACCCACAGCCACCATGGACAGAGGGCACACCACCAGCCCATCTCCTCCACCTCTCTTGGGGAGGGTGGGCCTCAGCTTCTGCCTTCCAGGCTGCTGACATCTGACAATCAAGGAAGAGCCTCAGGGTGAAGCTTGCATACTGGCCACATATCTTCCTTCTGTGACAGCTCTAGGACTGGTAGCTGTAGTATTGTTTGCATTATTCTTATCTACTATCATTGCATATCAATAACATTTGCCTAGTATTGAATGGAGAGGTGCTGGTATCTCTACTTATCTAGCAAATGTTTGCACATGACAGAGCATATAACCACAGAGGGGTTGCACTTTTCCTAGTTGCTGTAGGCTCAGAATATTGTTGCAAGCATCGGGAGCCCCTTGCATACCTCCATTCCTCCCACCCCCAGGTAAGCTTTGTGTGTGCCACCTCCTTCCATCCTCCTGTGTTTTTTGAATTCCCTGCAGTCGCCAATCCTTCCCGTGTGCTTTGGCTCCTTTGGATTCCTGATCTTCCCTCTCTCCACGGGGGTGGGCAGGTGTATCATGTTACAGAAGCTGCTTCGTGCTTGGCCAGTAATGGAGCAGCTGATACAAGATTACTGGTAGCAAATTGGAAGGCTGAATTCTAGTGAAGGTTAATTTGTGGACAGTAGCTATTGTGAGCATACTTCATAGATATCCTTTTCAGGATCAATATGTAAATGTAATCAATGGAACGGTGTTCACAAAACATGCTGGGATTTTTCAACAGTGTTGGAATTGCCAGATACCAACTGGACTAAAAATTTACTGCCGATGACATAAAGGACAATTGGGGGACTGTCAGTTTGAACTTTCTGAACAGTTTAAAAAGGGTGGTGTGCATGTTCTGTGCATGAAGAGGAGGGTGACTGATGGCAGGAAGAAGTATAGGCAGGTGTCAATGGTAAAGATGATGATGGATGTAGCACAGTGGAATCAGATGGGCAATAACTGAAGGGTTCATGAAGAATGGAAGGAGAAAAAAACCTGATGAAGTGCCCTTCAAAAGAAATGAAGGAATGAGAAGGGGAGGTACAGAAGGGCAAAGAAGGTAGAGGAGGATTAGCTCTTTTGATGGTGTTTATCACCACAGGACTGAAGTTCCTCAAAGCTATTAATAAATTTAACTTTGGGACACCCTGGAGAAGGGAGGTAGTTCTTCATCTTCCCACTAAGGTATTGGGAAATGAAGACAGGATTTGTTTGGCTTTTTTTAAGCCTTCACTTAATTTGTTCTCTTAGCGTGAGACAGCCAACATCTGATTTTACAGAAGAGGTGAACATCTATAGCTCTCAATATTCCTAAAAAGTCTAGCCATAGGTGTCATCAGTTGGGTGCCCAGGAAATGGGGAACACGTAATTACTGAGCACTTCCAAAAATGTCAGCATAAAAGTTAAATGTTTTGGCTTGTGCCAGAGCCAGAGAAGGAATTCAAAGCCTGGATCACAGTAAGCTGCCTTAGCCACAAAAAATATATAACCTTATAATGTTTTCTACATGTATATGAAGAACCTGCTTCCCTTCAGTTAGGAGTTTCCAGTGGGGAAAAAACAGATTGCATTTCATTCTAGATGGTGAGGAATGGTGGGAAGCAGGAATATGTCTGCCCACTCCCCTGATTTCCGCATCCTCTGAACTCGATGAAATAATGTGAAATGAAATGAAGCTCTTTATTATCATAACCATCATTCAAAGAGCCCGTTAATAATTGAGGTGGCATTACATTGTTTCTTTACAGAAATGCCGTAAGGAAGGTTGTTGCCGGTCTAATTGTACACGCAAACCTGGTATCGCTTGTGTGTCAGGACTTTGCTGTCAAAATTGTAAGGTAAGATGTGTACTTTAAAAAGTAGAATAGATTTTATGCTCGGTGGTAAACAAACAGTTTTGTTACTGTATAAAAATTGTTGCTGCCTCCTAAGATAGTTATTTTCTGCTTTTTGCTCCTAAAATACTGAGTTGTAAGAACAGTGCGCTGGTGTCTGGCCAACCTTAGATGGTCATTTAGAAAACATCCCACTTTGGAGCAAACCTTGGGACGTGTTCAATCTAAAACAGCCCCCAGCAGAGGCAAAGAAAATTTGAACATAATCTTAGTCCGATCCATTTGCTTCTTTTGTTCTTGTCCTTTTTTTTAACAGCTTCGTCAGTCGGGAGCATTGTGTAGAGGAGCTAGCGATGAGTGCGATCTTCCCGAGTATTGCAATGCATCTACGCAACACTGCCCAGATGATGTATTTAAACACGATGGAAGTCCTTGCAGTGACAGTGGCCAGTGTTTTCAAGGGAAATGCCATGACCACAGGAGACAATGTGAAGCTATATTTGGCAAAGGCAAGATACCTTAATCTTTTCCCTCGGCTTCACAGCACTCCTGAAGCCGGTTCATCTTCTTGTATGTGGAATTCCCTTTCTCCCTATGGGGAAGTGCAAAAATAGCAATTTATTCTTGTGTCTCGTCCCTTCTCCTCTTTCCACAACGTGGAATAATTTTTTTTCCCCCATAGGGATTCAATGCAAAAGATTTGGCACCAAATTGTATTTCGTCTACATATGCCAGTGATCTAGGGTAGCCACTTAACTGCATGTTTTACCTTGTGTTCATAGTTTGTATTCCACGTAGTTAGGTTCGCTCTGTTTCTTTTCTAAGCATGCTCAGTAGATTGTGCTGTGGCTGCACAGATGCCCTGGAGCGGGGGATAGAGTGGTCTGTGCATGCATGCAATGCTCAAATTTAGTGCAGAAAACCCACAACCATCCAGCGTTGGATGCTGGAAGAGAGGGGTCCTCCAGCCTTGGAATGGGATAGCTAGGGAACTTGCCCAGGGAGCAGGTGACCCAGGTTGTAGGCCCATCTCACCTAGGCTATGGACAGCGGTTCATTTGCAGCACTACAGAAAGCTTCAGCACGGGAGCCTGCCCTCTCCTTTGCTGGGGAAGGGGGGCAGGCCATCAGTGGTCACCCAGGAGCTTTTATAAAGCAGTGGCTTTCAAAGGCAGCTACCCCACTGCCTGCAGGGCTAGCGGGGGGCAAGGAGGACTGCAGCCTAGAGCACTGCCATTACTTCCCTTGGCCTTACTCCAGGTTTCCGTCAGCGTAAGTGAGGTATTTGGCATTAAAAAGTCATTGGATAGAATGCAAAAGCAGTATGGAAAGCAGGGCCAAACCCTGAGCTTGCTCTTTCCAGAGTAGTGTCCCTTACACTGGGCCACAGCAATATGTTCATAGTTCTTTTTTTTTTTTTGGCACCAGAAATCTTTCCCTCCTTGCAGGACAGGGGGCAAACTTAAGCAGAGGAAGTAAAGGATGTGTGCTGCTTAGCCTAGATTGGTAGCTAGGGAACTCTGGGATCAAGGAGACCTGGGTTCAGAAAAGTCTGGTCCACAGATGGAGAGAAACTAAGCACTAGGCCCCCCTCAAGTGGTCTAGCTACTAGGTTATGAATAATAGAATAGTAGGCTTGGAAGGGACCTCAGACCCTCAATCGCCTCATCTAGTCCGGCCCTTGCTCAAGGACAGGGCAGTCCTTGAGTAAAGCACCACAGTCTAGTGTTTGTCTAACCTGCTTTTAAAAACATCCAAGGATGGAGATCCCACAGCCTGTCCGGGTAACCTGTTCAAACGCTTAACCAATTTCATAGTGAGAAAGTTCTTCCTATCTCTGACCTCAGTTTCCCTTGCTGAGATTAAAAACCATCCTCCTTGCCCTGCCCTCTGTGGTCACAGAAGTTAATCTGTCTCTGTCCTCCATATGCATAATTACCCTTCACATGTTTGAAGATGTATCACATTCCCACTCAGTCTTCTCTCCTACAAATGGGATAATCCTAGTTTTTTCAGCCTGTCTTTATAAATCAGGATTCCCAGACCTCTAAATCCAATGGGATGGAGGAATCACTGCCCTTGATTTGCAAGTGCCGCTCCTGCTAATACAGCCCAGGATGCTGTTGAGCTTTTTTTTGCAACAAGAGCACACTGTTGGCTCATATTCAGTTTACGATTCACTGTTACCCCAGGTCCTTTTCTGTAGTCCTGCAGCCCAGCCCATCTTTCCCCAGTCTGCATTTGTACACGCAGGGTTTTTTTGTCCCAAGTGAAGAATGTTGTACCTGTCCTTCTTGAGTACCATCAGACTGATTTTTCGGCCATTTCTCTAGTTTGTCAAGATCTTTCTGAATCCTAGTCCTACTGTCCAAAACGTCTGCACCTTCACTTAACTGTATAATCTGCTACTTTTACTAAGTGTGGACTCGGTCCCATCCTCTGAATCATAAATGAAGATATTAAAAAACAATGGGCTCAGGACAGATCCCTGGGAGCTGCACTTGATACCTCCTCCTCCTGACTGGACATTGAGCCAGTGAAGACTACTCATTGAGTACAGTGATTCAACCAACATTGTGACCACCTCACTGGATTTTCGTCTAGTTTGCAATTCCTCATCTTGCTAAAGAAAATGTCATGGAAAACTGCCAAAAGCCTTGCACTGGTCAAGGTATAGCACATGCACATCCACAGAGCCTGCCATCTAATCATAGAAAGAAATTAGGTTGTTTAGGCGTGACCTTCTTTTCATGAATCCATACTGGCTGTTTCTGATGACCTTGTCCTCCTCCAGATGCTTGCTAATAGACTCCTTCATGAGCTGCTCCATAATCTTTCCTGGTATTGAGTTCAGACTGAGTGGTCTGTAATCCCCCAGATCCTCCTCTTTTTTTTCAAGACAGGCACTATATTTGCCATTTTCCAGTCAACTAGGACCTCAGTTGTCCTCCACAAGTTCTCAAAGATGATAGCTAATGGCTAAAGTTACTTCAGTCAATTCCTTCAGTACCCCAGGATACATCTCATCCAGTCCTGATGATTTGAAAAGATCCAGTTTCTCTAAGTAAACCTTAAACTGTTCTTCAAGTACTCTAAGCTACCAATCTCTTCCCCTATCCTGGTTGCCAACTGGATTTGTCATCTGGTGGCTGACCTTATTTAGGAAGATTGAAGTAAAAAAGCATTAAATTCTTCAGCCTTCTCCACGTCATCCATTACTAGTTTGCCTTCTGCCTTTCATAAGGAACCTGTACTTCCTTTAGACTTCCTCTTACTTTTGACATACTGGTGGAGTTCCTTTTTGTTCTTTGTTATGTCATGCCTTGGCCTTCCTGTTTTTCTTCCCTACATGCATGTGGCAGATCACTAGGGGGTGCTCCTGCATTGAGCCACCCACCTCACTCTGCCCGACTACCTTCCAGGCTCCGAGTGCCTCTCTGGGGACGCCTCGCATCTGGCCCATCCCCTTCCTGGAGCACACCTGCAAGCCTGGGGGTAACACCACCGCCAACCAGAGTCTGGATTTTGGAACTGTACCCTCTGGGAAACGCAAACCTAGTAGTCCTTGAGGGTACTTGACCTCCTGCAAGAACTTGGGGTGCTTCCCACAGTCTGAAGCACAAATAGTGGTTTCCGTTACTCAGCTGAACCAAGGGGACCTCAAGGCATAATCTAGACCCTCTCCTAATAAGCCTCCCATGCTAGTTACAGAGGAGAACTTCATTGGTTACAAGGAGTAGGTTTGGAATAGGGTACAGGGTAGAGCAATATCAGAGAAATCCCTTAGAGCAAACAGTGGCATGGTGGCCTTTGATTACGCATCTGAGTTACTGCAAGCTATCTGTCTAGTTAGATCTCAAGTAGCTTACTCACGAGTATCATCCAGAGGCAGGTGGAGATTTCCTCTGGAGGCAAATGGTTCATTGACCATGAGTTTCAAGAGAGAGGGAATTTCAGATGGTCCAGCTTCTCTGTGAGTTCTCATCATGGCTGCCGCTCCTCCTCCTCCTGGGCAGTCCTTAACTTATGTAGATTATGACCTCATTTACCTGATCCAATGAAGGCCAGCAACTGTTGGCTGCCAGCCAACCAATTTGAAATGCATCACTGGTTGCTGGGCAGACTAGCAGGGTCTTTAGCCCCCTCCCAGTCATGTAGGCATTGCTTATAACAATGGGGAGTTTAAGCCCCCCACTCAGGTGTGTGAGGCTAGTCACATAGGCAGAGGGAGCAGGTTTCCCCCTCCTTCAGGAATGTATCCAGTTCAGGTTACAGCTCAGGGTTCCTTGAAGCCGATGGGGCCAGATGTGTCTGCCCTCTGCAGTGGCCATGGTAACCAAATTATCAGATAGCAGAGTTTGGGGAGAGACAGAGATGGTATTTTGCCACAATGCTCATACAATATGCTTATACTTTTCCTTAACTATGTGGCCAAGTTTCCACTTTTTGTAGGATTTTCTTCTTGAGTCTGAACTCACAATTTCACTGTTTAGCCAGGCCAATTTCCTGCTGTTCTTGATCTGTATGGGGATAGCCCAAGTTTAACTTTGGATGGAGTATAATAGATAAATATAAGACATTTAACTGTGGTATTCATTACGTCTCACTGGATGACGTAGAATCACAGATAGTCACAGAAAGTGCCTAAAAGACCACAGAAGGCCACTTTTAGCTGTTCTGGAGGCAAATAGGATTTGGCCCCTTTTCTTTTCCTTACTCGAGTTACTCTTACTGCAGCGCACTTAGTCAATACCCATGGTGCTGTAGAGTCATGGAGTCGTTGTGCTGGAAAGGACCTTGAGAGGTCATCTAGTCCAACCCCCTGCCTAAGGCAGGATTGTCCCTATCCAAACCATCATGTACAAATCCATTGTTCAACCTTTTAGCACAATGGCATGGTCAACCCTGACACAACACAGGACTTAACACCTAAACCTGTCACAGGTAAAACAGGGGGACCATGGCACCCAATGTTCTGCTTCTATGAAAGGTTGTTAATGTTAATATTGGTAGCAGATGGGGACAAAATTCCCTCTTGGCTCCTTGAGGCAACCAACAAAGCCCAGAAACATTGGAAATACTCATAGTAGAACATAGACATAGCTATGGTTAGATTATCCCTGACTGATTCCTGTCCATCCTCCTCTTGAGCATCTCCAGTGATGGCAAGTCCACAAATTCCCTAGGCATTTGTTCCACCGCCTCTCTGCTCTAACAGGGAAGTTTTTCCTGTGATCCAATCTAAACCTACTTTGCTACAACTTCAAGCCTGAACCATTTGAAGAGAGACTGTGTCTCTAGTGGGTTATGGAATAGAGAAAATCCCACACAATTTACTGATTCGTTTTGATGCACTGGCTGGGGGAGTAGTTAGCTGATTGCACGATTTCACAATGATTACACACTTAATTTGTACAACACAATTTTATTTTAAAACTCTTTGCTACGCATATAACACTGCTTAGCTTTAAGAAACACCACAAACATTAAAAACACAATAATTCCATATATCAGAAACAATGCTCCGAATGCACTTCCTTCCCAAACAATGCTATCAGAATTAGTGTTACAAAAACAACTACAATTACAACTAAAAGTTAAATTTGAATCAATACTGTTATTTTTCATAATATACTTACAATCCTAGAATTCCGAGAAGCCAAATACCAAAATACGGTTTCATTCCTCAGTAGTACGATTTAATGGGTTGGCCTCAGTAGTACGGTTCAATAGGCTGGCCTCAGCAATACGATTCAATGAGCTGGGCTCACCAGTGATAGGACTACGTCCCCTTCCTTCAGTCCCTTTCAGGCGCTCCGCGGCTTCAGCGTGAACTAAGAGATTCGTGTTCACGGAGAGGTTGGATTAGGTGATCAATCTAATCCGACCTTATACTTGCGATTCTTCCTTCGTTGTTCTGCAAGTGAAGTCACCTCCAAATTGGGACAGTAAGTTACAGGTTTTTATTGAGTGAGCTGCTGTCATTGGGCTCCTCCTACTCAATTTATCATAACTCCCAAATTTGGGCTCGGATCTTACTCAACAGAAATTACCTTTGTTGAGCATTTTAAATTATTCTTGGGGAGACTTCCATATCACTGTAAATACTCTTTTCTTAGCAATTTGGTTAAAAGGCCTTAGGCTTTGATGTCTCGGAATTCAGGATGTTTGCTTTCTTTGTAAAAAACTTCTAAAGATACAATTTAAATTAAGACTTTAAGTGAAGTCAGGACATTTCGCACGTAGCTTCAAAACAATGAGCTAGATAAGGAGATAAATCCTATCTTCTTCCTGAAACTGGCTAATGGGCAACCTTTACAAACATTCAAACTATTTCATTCAATATGACAGACTGAACGATAGCTCCCTATATTAGAAATCGTTTGAAAACATTATCCTTCACTAGGACTCTGGCATTTATTCTGATCTTGATCACCTGACAGGTTAAAGTTGGTCTCTTAAAGGTTAGGAGCTGTGAAACAATTTTAATAAGCCAGTAAAGCAATTATGGAACCTAAGGATGCCATCCTGAATTTGAGTGAACAGATTTTTGAGTCAACAGATGTCCAAATCCATGTTCCTTTTGTTCTTTTTGCTTTTTGGATAAGTAAAACTTGAGAATAGAGACCTTTGCCTCTGCCACTACTGGAGAAATCTGGTGCCTATCAATCCCATACCTCCTTTGACAAGAGGTTTTATGGTGATTGACTGACTGCTTTTCAGAAGGCTCAGGCAATGCCTCCCTGGCACACCCTGAGAAGTGGCACATCCCAAAGTGCAGGCACTCTGCCTCTACATTGGATTGGCATGCAGCAGTAGCGACAGCTCTTCTGGAGGTGCTGTCAGCTTCCTAGACCCCACTAAGGAGAGATGGGAAAATGGCTTTACCCAACTCTTGTCCCCGGGTCCCTCCAATCTTATGATTCTCCAGGTATCGATTTTCTCCTGCTGGGTGATTCTTCAAGGCAATTTGGTTCTGAGCAAGTGCTGCTCCCTGTGATCTCTAGTGCATCAGCTGCCCTTGGAAGTGTGTTGGCATTGCCCATAGAGGTGGGGTCCCCTACTTCCACTTCAGATGTCAGCTCTCATGTAGGGCACATGCATGAGTCCATCGTTGCCCTTCCCTCGGTGGTACAGGCCAGTTCAGATCCAGTGCATCATGCTACCCATCTTCATAGTACTGGTCAGCTTGCAAACTGGGGTTTGTCAGTGATATATTCCTTCTTTCCCAGTCTTCCTCTACTGCCCATGAGGTCTCTCTCTCCTCCAGGATCCTCAACACTGAGCTGTCTGCCCATCCTCTCAGTCCTCTTGATTGTCTTTGCAGCCAAACTCTTCAAGTTGCATTGTTCACGTACACCTTCACCTTTTACCTTCTTTCTGCTTTTTCCTGGAATTACGGACTTTATTTTTGGCTCTCTGAAAACTTTGCTGTGCTCTTCTCACATAATCACCATTCAAATCCTTAAGTTGACTGGAAGTATCTGCCCAAGCGTGCAGTGACTTTTGTCCACGTGATTAACTGTTCTGCTTTCTGCCTTTGCAGGTGCCTGCTCAGCTCCAGTGAGTTGCTTCAGAGCCGTGAATGTTCGAGGTGACCGATGCGGTAACTGCGGTTGGGATGGACAGATGTTCGAGAAATGTCCTGAGCAGTAGGTAGTAGTGGCGGTAGTTCAAGTGCTGGATGGTTAAGCAGCATGCAGCATCCCTGGTCACTATTACAGCCCCATATTCTGAAGGGTTACCAAGGTCTAGAAATGGAAATTAGCCCCTTGCTTCAAGGGGCTTATGGCTGAAATTCAGATCAGGTGTATTAGATGAGGGGGTTGTGATCAGGGATGACAATTAAAAAAAAAAATCAGGTTTTCTGTCACTGAATGGGTCTCTTGGAAGCTGCATATTTTGTTAGTTTTTAATAGGTCAGTGGACGGTATTTATGCATTATTAACAAGCTACCTGTAAAAATCGGGGTGTAGAAAAATGAATCACAGACCCGCGGGAGAATGTCCAGCATACCATTTCATTGGGGTACAGTTTATGCTTCATGTTCATCCCAAGAAGATGTAGTGTGAAAAGCTTGTTTTTTCTTAGCCAGCTCTTCAGTATTCCCCTGTGCCAGCCCAGCATTTGGTATATAAATCTGCTACCGGTGAAAAGAAAGAGGAGGAAAAAAAGCAAAGGCTCTCTGTTCACCTCCCAGGTGAATGGAAGCTGGTAGTTGATCGTGCCCAGGTTTCTCCCCCAGCTGGAGGTGTAACGTCTGTGGTTGCTGAGGCCAGGTTGGGTTTTGTCTATTCAGCTTGGTAACCACCATCTACTTAAACTATTTCCCCCTGCAGAAGGGGTCACCTGGCTCCAGAATATCCATTTTCCCCTTCATTTTAATTGCACAATAATTTGGCTGCAGCGTGCCCTTGGTTTGTTTTTTTTAAATGACTGAGATTAGGCACCTTTTACTCCTTGCTTCATGTAAACCTCTTAGTGCATTGATGGTTTGTGATAGCAATGGCAGAAAAATGAAGTCACTTCTCAGTAAGTGGAGTTCTTTGCGATACTGTCCACTTAGGCATTCTCACTTATAGGTAGATTGACCATAAAAAAATTTGGGACACTGCCCCTTTCTCTCCCCTCCCCTCCCCTTTCTGTGCTTGCACGAGTCAGCTGGGGTAGGGCTGCATGCCAGGTGGGCAGTGGAGCCTGTCTGCAAAGAGCTTGGCACTGCTCGCACTCCTGGCCAGACTGCGACCCGTGCCCCTGCTTTTCTGGGACCCCCGTTTTAATTCTGCACAGCTCACCGGGACCGGCTTCTGAAATTCAGGACTGTCCGGGCTAAACCGGGACATAGGGTCTCCCTACGAATAGGTGAGCATCCCTGTTGTATCATATGGAGCTTGCCTTTAGGGAATGCAGTTTTAGCCAGGGAGAGACCTCTGAGGATCTAGTTGCCCTTAAGTGATGTGCTGAAAAACAGCACAGTCTCCACCCTGAGCCCCACAAAAAATGTAGGCCTTCCAGTTTTCTCCTCCTCCTCCTCCTCCTCTGAAATCGCTCTTTCTTTCAAGGAATCTCGTTCTGAGGAAAGGTCATGCATTGTTTATTAGAATAATTTGATCCCTCCTGATTTGAAACAGGACAAACTCAGTGAAAACTGATGAGGGGAACAAGAAAGCAGTACTTGCATCATGTGTTTCATTAGCATGGACCATGGCAGGGGAAAAGGGAGGATAAGAGCTGTCCGCAGCGCAGTAGATTGATATGTTGGTATCCAAATTCAGGGCCCCTGTTTAGCTCTTGGTGTCCACCATGGAGCATTCCCCTGGCAGCACCCCACGTTGGTCACCTCTCTGTCTAATTGCAGCGGGATTGATGAATTCCCGAGTGAACGGCATATAATCGTCTGTGACAGAGAGACCTGGGCTCTCCTGCAGGGCACTTAAGGGGATTAGGAAGACGTACCGATCATAGGGAAGAAGCTGAGGGAGTGTCGCGTAGTTTTTCAAATGCATCTCTGCACCTTTCTTTCAGGGATGTGTTGTGTGGGAGAGTGCAGTGCGTTTACATGAAAAGGAAACTAGTGAAAGAAGATCAGAAGACGACCGTTCAGACTCCGGTTAACGACACCTTCTGTTGGGGTACCGAATTTCATCTGGAGCCAGGCTTGCCTGGTACCGGATCAGTGAAAGATGGCACCTCCTGTGGCACCAACAAGGTATGGTCGTCAAGCCAGACAGATACTTCTGTGACCAGTGTGGAACTGGGATTAAATGGAGAAGGAAGGGTTGGATTTATATTCTCCAGTCCAACTATCCCTATCTCTGTTCCTGGCTAAGATCGACTACAGTGTTAACAGGCTGCCCTGACCCACAGGCAGAGGGTCAGGGAGCCTGGCACCAGGCCCTCGTTTCCCTTTGGAAACCCTGCATTAGATGGCTATAGGTGCTATCTTGTTTTCCATGGGGTCAGCGGGCATGGCATGGCACCTTTCTTCCTGAAGATACTACCCCTCCAAAACCAATCTTCATTTGCTGGGCATAGCAAGGGACATGACTGAAAAAAACCCACCTCTTCCTTTTTACGCTGACGGTGAAGTTGGCTGGATTCCCCACCTAAGAGGGTGCCACAGCAAAGGCTCAATCATGCTGACTTAAGGCAGTGGGGCCAATCCCTAAAGTCCACGGGGTTGGAACCCATAATGGGTAGCTTTTCCCTTTCTAGAAGCAAGTGTACAGATTAGGATTAAGATTAGCGCTTTCCAATTTCTAACCCCTCGGGGGCCACATGTTGCACAGCCCCACCAGGTGAGCCATGGGCTGCATGTGGGCTGCATGCCATGCAGATGCTCTCCACAGCTGCTCGCATGCCCATGCAGCCCTGGACGCCTCCCTACTGCTGCACCACGTGGCCGTGATTTCCTCCCCTTCCTGCTTGCTGCATTTTTCTGCAAAAGTTTGGGTTTGGAGCTAGTGTTTTCTGCTGGGCTAGCTACTGGTGTGTACAGCTGAAGTCTCACATGGGCAATCCTCATCTAAGAAAATAGCATGCAAACATTTGAGATCTGATCATCTCGGGTTGAATTAGGTCCCTGTTGGACATACATTAGGTGGGCATGTCAAGTTTAGTGTGGGGGTTTTAAAACTGCCTAAATGAGTCCGGACAGCAACTCTTATTGAAAGTACTCTGAACTCCAAAGAGTGTTGGAAAATCCTGCCCTTAATGTAATTATGGTGGGTATTTTATGGTCCTATCACTACTATGGCCTGAGCACCTTCCTGCT
>NW_005843208.1:148721-177130 GCF_000455745.1 Alligator sinensis
AAAAAGCAAAACACGGGGTGTTTTCTGGGGTTGGTTCCTAGTTATAATTTTGGTCACCAACATTTCTGTCGCTCCAGAACTGGAATTATATTCTAAGGATGTAAATAAGTGCTGTGGCTTCCATGGGGAATCAATCGAGTCTGTCATGGGCACAATTCTTTCTCAGGTGGTTGATTTTTGAAGATGCTTAAAAGTCAGTAGGCCCAATTTTCAGGTACCCTAAAGCAGCCCTTTTACTTCAGCCTTGAAGCAGAGCAGGAAAGTGGGCATAAATTACCTGTACACTTGCTTAAACAGCCGTTTTTGTTCTCTACAGTAAAAGAAAATCAGGTCTTCTGTCTCAGGAAAAGACGGACAACATGGAAACTGCAAAATGAACATAATTTCTGCAATGCTTTCTTGCAATTGTACTTTTCCCCCGACAAAATTAGTCTCTGCTTTTTGATGACTTCTTGTTCCTCTCTTACTCCTGATCTTAATTTCCTGTCTGATCTGCTCACCTTCATTTTGATTTTCAGCTGTGGATTGATTATAAAGTAAAATCTTATGTTAAGTTTCCAATTGAAAGCCCTTGTGGGCAACTCCATAAGCGTGGGTTTACATAGTTAGAAATATAACCTGTAGAGGTAGGCAGGGCCGGTCCAACCATCAGGCAAACTAGGCAGTTGCCTAGGGCGCCAAAATTTGCGGGGGGGCACCAAAATTATATGCAGAACAAAATAACAGGAACATCATTCTGAATAACAGCCCTGGCTAGCTATGGCTCCACCTTGGTCTAAGACCTTTGGTTTGCTAAGGGGAGAAAGACCTTTAATGAAAAGTGTGAAACAATCCATACAAAATGTGTTTGTATTGTTTTATTGTTTGATTCAAATATCAAATACAAACATTTAAAGTTCATTCTAGACTTCTTATTTTCCTCTGTGTTGGAAGTGGTGGGGGCGCTGAGATACACAGTTTGCATAGGGCACCATTTACCCTTGGACTGGCCCTGAGGGTAGGGGAAACCCTGCCTAGAGCATCATCCCACAGTCATCCCGGAGGCCACCCCCTGCCTCTCCTCTCCTCTAAGTCCTCATCTGGGCTAAACATCCAGTATCTGCATCTGGGATTGGTGAATCTAGGTGCATGCTTTTCGTTGGCAGCAGGGCAAATGGTTAGGGCTCCAATGGGTGGAAGCATCGTAAAAATATGGATCGACACCCACTGAGCTCCAGGCACCTGGTGGAGGATCCTCTTTGGACAATGGCAGGAGCCACATGGCTGAGTTAGCAGGTGCTGCAGGGCAGACGCAGCACCCTCCAGCCATCGAGCCTTGGCTCGCTGCTGAGTACAGGTTGCCGCATCCCAGAGGCCAAAAGCAAATCCCAACAAAGTGAAGTAAAAGGTCTGCTGTATGCCAGTGATTCAGCATTTGTTGCCCTTTCTGAGAATGACCTGCAACATTTACTGAATTCCTTTGCTCGTGGTGCATCCCTTTTTGGCCTCTGGATTAATGTACAGAAAACTAAAGTCCTGGACCAACCACCTCTTGGCAGAAACGTATAGCTTCCTTCACCACCAGAAATAAAATCTAATGGCAGTCAATTAAACAACGTCAAGTCCTTTTGCTGCCTACGTAGTACAGCTACTGATGGCATAACATTGACAGGGAACTTTCAGCACGCTTAAAGTCAGCTGCCTCAACTTTCGGTTGCCTGCAAAAAAGACTATGGACGAGACAGGGTGTCAAAGTATCTCCAAAATGCCAAGTTTACACAGCTGCTGTGGTCCCTTATCTCCTATACTCATTAGAGACCTGTCCACTTTATCATCACTATATCAAAAAACTTAACTGCCTGCAACACCTGAAGCCACCTTCAAATTTAAACACATTACTTTTTGACCTATTTGCAGCAGCTAGAGAGAAAAACTGGTCACTAGCCTCCTTATGGCAACCTTTCCAGCTCCTTCAACCTTTCGTCACATGGATGGCCTTCTAAGCTCCAAGTCAAACTTTTGGGCACAAACTGACCGGAGACCACTTGAGACTGGACATAAGGAAAATCTTCTTTACTAGTTGAGTGCCAAGGGTCTGGAATAGGCTCCCCCAGAGGTGGGAGAGTCACCCACCCTGACCATCTTCAAAAAGCATCTTGTACGCCAGAGTACATTCAGTTCAGTTATGGATTTAATCTCTCAGAAGCAATATTTAAAGTTTCAGATGTTAATTTATTTCTTAGTCCTGAGGTTGCTTTGGGCTAGAAGGTCCTCTTTAACAGCTGTATGCAAGCTATTGTCCACATAGATTCCACTTTTGGCTGACGTCAAATGTCTTTGAATAGTGTGGCTGCATGATTAACTGCATGTCTAAGATTTCATTTAGATATAGCAGCTGTGTGTCACAACCCAAAGGTGTGATTTTTGGTTTTGTGTGTGCTTTGGCACCACTGAATTATTTTCCCGCCAATTTGTAGCTTTCTTTGCAGTGTGCATTTCTTCTTTGCAGCACAGAGATGCACGGTGCAAAGAGTTCCTGCCATTTGTATTATAATTCGAGCCCCATTATTGGCTTGCGTGAAATTATTCACACGTGGCGGCTAGTGATTGGCTTGCTAGCTGTATAAAAAGCTTGAGTGGTTTCCGCCCAAGTTGGAGGACTCCACGAACACCAGGAGGAGGAGACTTCACGCTGTGTGAAGATCTCTAAGCGCTGCGGAGCCTATTGGACCCAGCGCATTTCAAGCAGGCAACAGGGGTCTGATCAGCCTCTAGCCTCTCCCCGTCGCCGAGCGCAGTCCTCGACATATCCCTCTCCCTGCGCGCAAAAGGATCCACGGAGCCTCGACAACTCCGTGGGAGAGATCCGAATATTGTCTGAGTCCTTAAACGAGGATTTAAGCGGAGCTGTGCCTGGGAAACTGTCCAGCCTACACCGCGACCATCTTCGGTGTAAGTAAACAATCTTGAATCAACCATTACGAGTCCGTGCCTAATTCTAGCGTGTCGCCTGTTTTCTCCGACCCAGCGTGCCCGGGCTGCTGGCCACAGCCCGCGCGGCACAAAAAAGGGCCCGGAGCGCTCCCGGCTCGCACACTGTGTACTTACACAGCCACTAGGTGCAGGGTCCTGTATTGACTTCCAGCTCTACCAAGCCATGCAACAACTATCATTTTACTAATTTCTTCACTGCAGCCATGCTCGTGTGGTGTGTGCCTTCCCACCACCTGGTGTCAGGGCAGCCTAAGCATACACTTCCCTGCTGGCCCCTCGCAGATGTGCACCTGGATAATTTTCTCCAAGAGCTTCCCCAGGACCGAGGTAAGACTAACGGGCCTATAGTTTCCTGGGTCCTCCTTCCTCCCTCTGCGAGATCCCACTCCTTAGGGGTGTGGGAGACCAAAGAAAGCACGTGAATTTCTCCTGACAAGAGATGGAGAGGCCCTGTATCCTTTCTACGGAACCAGAATAGCAGATGTACCATTTTGCTCGTCTGTTCATCATGCGAGTGATACCTGTGTATAGATTTCATAGACATTAGGGGCGGGCTTAAAGAGACCTGGTAAGATCATTGGGTCCAGCCCCCCTGCCCCAGGGACAGTAAGTCAGCTACAGTCAAAGGATCCCAGCAAGATAAATGTCCACATATTTCTTGAAAATGTCTGGAGTAAGTGCTTGCACCTCTCTGGGGGGAGTCTGTTCTAGGACTTGGGGGCTCAGACAGTAAAGAAGTTTTTCCTTATATTCAGCCTGAAATGGTCTTGCAGGAGTTTGTGACCATTGGACCTTGTCATCCTCTGGGGTTCTGTGGTGAAGAGGTGTTCCCCCAAATCCTGATGTACACCCCTGATGTACTTATAAGTTGCCACCAGGTCCCTCCTGAGCCTGCGCTTCTCCAGGCTGAAGAGTCCCATAGCTCTCAGCCTCTCTTCATAAGGCCTGTTCTCCTGCCCTCCGATTATGCACGTGGCTGTCCCCTGGACTCTCTCCAGCTTCTCCACATCCTTCTTGAATTGTGGAGCCCAGAATTGGATGCAGTACTCCAGCTGCGGCCTCACCAAGACTGAGTACGGTGGGAGGGTGGCATCCTGGGTCTTGCTCGAGATGCATCGGCAGATGCAAGCCAGAGTTTTGTTCACTTTGCCAGCTGCGGTATCGCATTGGTGGCTCACATTCATCTTGTGGTCAATCATGACCCCTAAGTTTCTTTCGGTCATGATGCTAGCGAGTGTAGCATTGCCGAGCCTATAAGTGTGCTGCAGGGTTTTTGTTCCCAAGATGGAGCACTTTGCATTCCTCCGTATTGAATGCCATCAAGTTTTCATCTGCCCATCTTGCAAGCCTATCGAGGTCAGCCTGGATCACCAGCCTATCCTCAAGTGTGGACACTCTTCCCCAGAGTTTGATGTTGTCAGCAAACTTGGCCAGTCCTCTTCTGACACACGTGTCCAGATCTTTTATGAAGACATTAAAGAGTACAGGTCCAAGAACGGTGCTTTGTGGGGACGCCACTAGTCACTGAGTGCTATGTTGACTCGGTTTCATCAACTACCACCCTGTGGATCCAACCCCGGAGCCAGTTCTCCAATCATCGGACTGTGGAGCAGTTGAGGTCGCAGTTGCCCAATTTTTTCATGAGGACATCATGGAACACCAGGTCAAAGGCTTTTTTAAAGTCCAAATATATGACATCTACCTCTTTACCTTTTTTCCAGGTGATATGTCACCTGGTCATAGAAAGAAATGAGATTGGCCAAGGAAGACCTACATGCGACAAACCCATGCTGGCTGCCCCTCAAGATGCTGCCCTCTGTTAGCCTATCAAGAATGGTTTCTCTGATCATTTTTTCCAAAATCTTCCCAGGGATTGAGATCAAACCGATTGGCCTGTAGTTCCCCAGGTCTTCTTTCCTCCCTTTCTTGAAGATGGGCACCACATTGGCCCTCTTCCAATCTTCAGGTATTTCACCCAAGCGCCAGGAGTTCTCAAATATCCTTCCCAGTGGCTTCATTATGATGTCTGCCGGTTCCTTTAGCACTCTTGAGTGCAACCTATCCGGACCAGTTGATTTGTGGGGGTCCAGCCTCTCAAGATGCTCCCTCACAAGATCCATGCCAGTGGTGGGCATATCCTCATTCTGCTTCATGTTAGGCAGGGTGGTCCCTTTGGGCTGGTGAAAAACCAATGCAAAGTAATCATTAAGCAGATTGGCTTTTTCCTGGGTGTCGGTAGTCAGCTGCCCCAGCTGGTTTAGCAGGGGTCCAGTGTTGCCCTTGTTTTGCATAGATTCATAAATTATAGAGTCAGAAGGCACCCAATGGATCATTGTGTCCGACCCCCTGCCCCTGGCAGGAAAGAGGACCGAGGTCAGACGACCCCAGCCAGGTGATTGTCAAGCCTCCTCTTGAAGACCTCCAAGTGATAGCACCATCTCTCTTGGCAGCCCATTCCAGGCCATCCTTATTGTAAAAAAATTCTTCCTAATGTCTAACCTAAATCTACTCTCCACTAGATCTCCAGATCCTTCGTGTCCCTCTTGAAGTGTGGCACCCAAAACTGGATGCAGTACTCCAACTGCGGCCTGACCAGTGCTGCATAGAGGGGGAGCATCACCTCCCTCGATCTGTTGGTCATGCATCTGCTAATGCGCGACAAGGTGCGATTGGCTTTGCTGATGGCCTCGTCGCATTGCCAGCTCATGTTCATCTTGGAGCCAACTATGACTCCAAGATCCCTCTCAGCCACTGAGCTGCTGAGGAGGTCATCCCCCAACCTATAGGTGTGCTGGGGATTCCTCCTCCCTAGGTGGAGTACCTTGCATTTATCTTTGTTGAATTGCATCCTATTACGTTCCACCCATTGATCCAACCTGTCCAGGTCGGCCTGTAACTGCTCCTTGCCCTTTGGTGTATTCACTTTGCCCCATCATTTGGTATCATCCGTGAACTTGGAGAGGGTGCTCTCCACACCCTCGTCCAAATCGCTGATGAAGATATTAAATAACACCGGCCAAAGGATTGACCCCTGCGGGACCCCACTGCCCACCTCCTTCCAGGCCGAGACTGACCCGTCCACCACCGCTCTCTGGTGCAGTCCCTGAGCCAGTTCGCCACCCACCTGACCATGTCGGTGTCCACTCCACAGCCCGTTAGCTTCCCTATGAGAATAGGATGCAAAACTGTGTCGAAGGCCTTCCTAAAATCCAGGTAGATGACATCGGCCTCAGCTCCTGTGTCTAGGCAGTGTGTGACCTGCTTATAAAAGGCTATAAGGCTTGTCAGGCGGGATTTACTTGTGATGAACCCGTGTTGGTTTCCATTCAGCATCGTTTCCCCTGCTGGGCTTTCACAAATACGCTCTTTGATGATTTTTTCTAGTATTTTCCCAGGGATAGAGGCAAGACTGACTGGCCTAATGTTACCTGGCTCCTCCCTTCTCCCCTTCTTAAAAATGGTCACCACGTTGGCCTTTTTCCAGTCCTCAAGGACCTGGCCAGAGCACCACGAGTGCTCAAACAGCCATGACAATGGCTCACCAATGACACTGGCCAGTTCCTTCAGCAGCCGTGGATGGAGGTCATCCGGGCCGGCTGACTTGTACCCATCCAGCCCCTCCAGGTGCTCCTTAACTAAGTCAATGCTAACCTTTGGTAGTCTGGTGCCTTTTGGACATCTGTCTGTGCTCAAGGTGGGGGGATTGCCTTGGCCAGTATTAAGGCATACTGAAGCGAAGAACTCATTGACGAGCTCTGCCGTTTTCTCTGCGTCAACCACCAGCTGTCCTGATTTGTCCTGATTTTTCTTTCGACTCCCCTCATATCTGAAGAAGGACATCTGTAGAGGCCAAGTGGAAGGTCCCAGGGGGCACAGAAGTGGGAGATGAATCAATCCAGTTATCCATTTGTTTTATGGTATTGACATTTGCTCTTTTTCAGGTTTGCAACAGTAACAGAAACTGCCATTGTGACTTGGGGTGGGTAAAGAAAGAGGATTTGGAGGAAGTGTTGACAGCGGGCCTCCTCCGTCTTCAAACTGTAAGTGCAATGGAAATCTTAATGCTCTACATACTTCACCTGCATGTTTCATGTTATTTGACTCTTGGATATCTACCTGCTTGGAGTTGCCCTTGTTTTCATTCACATCCTTTCACTCTAAGGTCAAATAATCTGTTATACCTGAACATTTAATCGTGCTAGTTTTTATTTTTCTCCTAGTCTGTCTTCCACTTTTTAGCCCTAAATGCCTGTATGTCTCAGATGCTTCCCTAGTACAGTATGTTTGTGCAGCACATGCTCATTCAGTCCCTGTAGCATAATCTCCAATTTGTACTGACATTTTCATCCAGCAGACCCTGAAGGCAAACAAAGTATAATGTTCTCTTTTTTTCCTGCCCCAAGAGACCTGCTTTTTCGTAATTATTGCAATAGAAATTGGTGGCCTCATCTGTCTCATCGTTATTGGCATTGCAATCTGTAAAGGAGTTAACATACATCAGTTGGGAAAAAAGTAAGTCAAATGCTGTAAATATTTCCATTTCTACTGATTTGTAACCCAGATACCATACCGGTACCTTTCCAAGAATTCTTGGCCTCTCTAATGCACTGCTGCCCACCTGCTTTGTGAAACACCTCTGACCCGTCCCCCAATTTGCTCATTATTGGCCTAGGGTCTTGCCAGTGATTCTCATCCAGGTGTGGCTCCCTGGCCCGCACTGACCAGCCCCACTGGAGGCGAGCACTGTCATAAATAAATTAGCTTTTGAAATTGGATGAAACTCAATTCACAGACGTTACAAAGGGGTACCTTCAGTCAGACAAGGCTGAGATGCTTCTGGGCTTTGCTGGTTGCTCCCTCCACCCTGGCCTTTTTCTGCTATATGGGTCAGGGTGTTTTTAAGCCTCCCCAAAGGCATTGCATGTTGCCTACAGCTAAGGTCGAGGACTTCAAGTGGGGTGTGTTGATTCTTCTGCTAGGAGCAAAGCTGGAGGCTCCCACCTGGAGGGTCTTGCCCCTCTCTGCTCCAGGTCAGGCTGATGCCACATTTAGTGTCAGGAAGGAGTTTTACCCCATGGTCAGATTGGTATGGGCGTGGGGGCATATTGCCTTCCTCTGTAGCAGGGGGTGTTGCCCTCTACCTCTTGTGCATATATTAACAACATTTTAAAGAAGCAGAACAGTGGCTGCTGTGGTTCCCCTGCTTTACCTGTGATAATTTAGGGTGTTAAGTCTATGCTGTGTCAGGGTTAAGGGTAGTCTTATGTAGAGTTTAGATTATGGGTCTATGGGATGATCCTGTCTCAGACAGGGGGTGAGATTAGATGACCTCTGGAGTTCCCTTCCAGCCCCACTTCTCTATGACTCTATAACCACTGGCCTAGTCTAGACTGGAGTGCAGTGTGCTTGACCACCTGTAACCAGTGCCATGATATGCAGGTATGCAAAGGGAAATGAAATTAGGACTGAGCTCTGGGTCATCCCCCCATTGCTGGTGGAGCTAAAGTACGTTTTGTGCTTTTTGCGACGATGCATACTGCAGCATAACGTCAAAAGCTGTGCTATTGCTCTGCGCTACCAGCTTTGCAGCAGCCACCTCTAGCAGCTTGAGCTCATTGGAATATCGACGTTTTCCCCTGGGAAGTTTCCTTCTGCAAATTTACCTTTGGGGAGTTGTAAAATTTCAAATGAAAAAAAAAAGGTGAAAATCTTTAAGCGTTCGTTTAATTTAATTTCATCTTGTCTGTGCAGGTTGGGTTTTTGGAAAAGGAGGAAAAAAATGGGGTTTCGTTTCCAGTTTTGGAGGGCTTCTTTCTGGGTCTCTTCTTTACTCGTTTTTGCCCTTTTTGCACCAAAGGCAAAGGCAAAGAAAGACCGAGAAAAAACCTGTGAGGAGGTTTTGTGGGGACTGACATTCTTGTTCCTCTTCCTTTTATTCTGGGGGAAAAAGATGGGCACTGAAAGTGAGAGACAGCAGGGGGCTCAATCTGACCGCTGTTAGAAAGTGAAAGCATGAGGGTTGCACTTGCAGCCAGAAGGAGTTCCTAGAGCATCTCTACGTATTCATACTCTTCGGATGGGCAGTTTCCCACAGTATCCACTCCTATTGCGGCATTTCTATTCATTTGCTCCAACCTTTGCATCTCCAAGGCAAACGTTAGCCTCCTTTGTTTGGGAGGGATCCCCAAGGAGAAACGATGACACGTTATAGACTGGTTGTGCTAACAGCTTGAGTGGAAATTTCCTGTGTGGGGTGGCATCCTCCTGAAAGGCGGTAAAAAGAAGGGTCAGTCATGAGCACTTGTGTTCACTTCTCCTTTTAGAAAAGGTAGAAACCAGAATGCAAGCTTTTGTGATTGAGAGAGAAAATAGAGAGCATTTCCCCAAGGGCTGAGGAGAAGTTTCATTGGCTGGGTTCAGCTCTGGGGTCCCACATTGATGTGGGCTTCTGTCCAGAGAGTGAAGAGTCATCAATCCCTTGATGTTTTAAAAAATATATATATTTTTGGTATTATGCCTAAACACAATATGATGCTTAGCTACCAAGTGGTGAATAAAGATGCCTGTGAGATGCACTTTTACTGAACTGGAGCTCTCGCAGGGGTATCTACTCCAACCTCCAGTAGAGATGCACAGAGCGCTGTCCCTAGCCCCTCTCGGATGAATGCTTCTGGAAAAGCCCCAGCGTGGGACACTCCACAACTTCCCAAGGTGGCTTGTTGCATTGTCCTGCTTTCACAGCAAGCCGACTTTGTCCGAGATGAAATCTAAATCTCCTTTGTGGTAGTTTAAGCCCGTTGTCTTGTGCCCTGCCTTCTGTGGCAAGGGAGAACAGGTCTTCTTCCACTTGATGGCAGCCTTTTAAATATTTGAAAACTGCTATCTTTTTCCTCTCCTTAGTTTCCTTTTATGCAGAGTAACCTTGCCTAGTTCCAGACCCATGACTGTCAGGGTATGCTCCATGGGTGGCAATGGTGGCAGGGCATCGGGGGGCTTTGAGCTGGCTGTGTAGAAGAAAGCCCCCTTTTCCTCTTGCCTGCATTTGCTCTCCCCTCTTTGAATATGTTTTTCCTCTTCTACCTTTTCTTCCTTCCTCTTTCTTTCACTTTAAGATAAGGAATTGTGTTTTAAAATTTGTATGTGTGCATTTTGTATCTCCCCGTGTATTTTGGTATTTTTATCTATTTGTGTGCCATGGCATTACTTTTGTAGCATATATTTTATACTCCTCACCTTTCAACTTTAAATGTGTTTAGTGACAATGTTAACAAGGGCAGGAGTCAAACTGCCGCTTCCCTGTATCAGGTGGGCCCCTGAAAGAGCAAGTGAATCAGTGATTGAATGCGTAACACAGTAGCAGGCAGCAATTAACACCTAGGGAAACTGCAGATCAACCAATGGAAGAAATCAATAGAAGACAATGTAGCAACCAGGGCATCTCTAAACGTCACTGATCAAGGGCTAGAAGCCCTAGCCTGAGTTAATCAACGCCGGGGACCAACTTTTGGGCTGAATATCTCCAGATCGACCGCTCCCAGAGCCCTATTCAAAATTCATCACCGGACTCCCAAACCTGCACATACATGCGGACGACCCCTAGGGCTGACAGATGCTATTCAGTAGCCACCGAGGGGCGGGGGGGGAGTCCCACGAGGGGCAATGACCCCTGGATTGGGCAAACCTGAAAACCGGGGAGTCACCAAAGTCTGCCAAGGACAGATAAAAAAGCAGTGAAAATTGGCCCTCAGAGCAGCTCTCTTGATCTCCAACTTGACCAGCACCCGACCTGTCCAGCCAGAAGGACCAGCCAGCGACCCCCTTCTGGAGGATAACACCACGCTGGAAGAAGCCTCGACTGGCCATCGACAGCAGACTCCAGCACTTGTAGGATAGGTATACCCGACTTTTGTAGCTTGCTACCGTGTGTGTGTGTGGGGGGACCAGCCCCAAGGTTTATGATTTAACTTCATTACAGTGCTTCAATCCGCCTAATAAACCAGAATTTTAAGGATCCCGAGTTGGACATTTGTAGCCAACAGCTTCAGTGGCCGTGCAAGCTGCTACTGTCCATGCATCCCCTCTGAGTTCATGTGCTCCCTCTGCTTATCACGCTGTGGCCCGGCTCTCCCAAATTGTCACCATGTAGTTTGCATTGTAACCCCTGTATCATCTCCATTGCTCACCTCTGGGCCCTCTCCAGTGCTTCTACATCCTTCTGAAAATGTGGAGCCCAAAACTTCACACATCGCTCCAGCTGAGTCCTAGAGAATCCACCGGGCCTGATGAACTTCATCCCATGGCACTGAAGGCGCTAGCAGACAGCATCTCAAAGCCCTTGGCAAGTATATTTATCAAGTTGTAAGAGACGGGCAGAGTACCAGGGGATTGGAAAAGGGCCAACATAATGCCCCTCTTTCAAAAAAGGAGGGCCCAAGGAGTTAGTGACTGGTTAGTCTGACTTCAGTATTTGGGAATGTACTGGAGAAAATTATAAAGAAGTCCACTTGTAAGCATCTGGAGAAGGAAAGGATGATCATGAGCAGCGTGAATTTGCCAAACAAATTTGATCTTCAACAAAATAACTAGCTGGGGGGGAGAAAGGGGACTGCCCTGGACATGGTGTATTTGGATTTCTGCATGGCTTTTAATAAAGTCTCATACACACTTCTTGTCAATCAAATGGAGAAATATGGGCTTAAATACATTTTCTACAAGACAGCAAGATAGTTGGCTCAGTAACCACAAGCAAAGGGTTGTGATGTATGGATCAATGTTGGACTGCTAGAAGATCTTGGTTGAAGTGCTGCAGGGGTCTGTCCTGGGTCCAGTGCTATTTAGCATGTTTATTCATGGTTTAGATGCTGGAGTAGAGTTTTTTGATTAGGTCTGAAGATGACCCAAAACTGGGAAGGACTTCAAGCACACAGTAGAATAGGAGTAGATTCAGAATCGTTTTGACAGATTGGAAATGTGAGCCCAAAACACCAGGATGAAGCTCAGTGCTGAGAAATGCAAGGTACTATGCTAATCAGAAGCCCAAATATAGAATAGGAGCTAACTGCCTGGGTGGCAGTACTGCTAAGAAGGGCCTTTCGGCTTTGATGGACCACAAGCACAACATGAAACAGCCAGGTGACAAATAAGCGCATGCAATTTTGGGCTGCATCAATAGGCGTATTGGACATAAGACATGGGAGGTGGTAGTGCCACTGCTGTGGTAGGCCACATCTGAAGTACTGTGAGCAGTCATGGGCTCCATGTTATATGAGGAATATGGAGAAATTCGAGAGGGTCTACAGGTTGATAATGAAAATAATAAATGGTTTGGATGGCAAGCAGTAGAAGGAAAGGTTGAGACAACTAGGCATGTTTAGTCTGAAGAAGAGGTGATGAAGGGAGAGACGTGATAGCCGCCCTGAGTTATATGAAGGGTTTCCATAAAGAAGTAGGAGAACAAGTTTACTGGCTTTCTCCAAGTGGCAGGTTGTGAAACTTCAAAACTGCAAGAGAGTGGGTTTAGACTGGCGGACAGAAAACTTCTTCAGTGCACGAGCTTTGAGGCAGGGAAACGTACTGTCCAGGAAAGTTGTGCAATCTCTTTTCATTGACGGTTTTCAAAAAGAGGTTGGATAAGCAGAGGTCAGGGATGAGCTAGGAGTTAGCAGTTGCTGGACTGTGCTGTGAAGAGAAGCAGCTGGAGGCCTGGGAGAGCCCTGCCTCTGCATCACTTGGAAACCAGGCGAGGCGCTCTGTAGCCCAGAGCCAGTGGAAATTAAGAGAGACCATGCTCAGCAGCAGGAGGATGAAGCAGAGCTCTGCAACTGGCTTGGTTATGAAAGGTCAAAGGAGCTGGGCAAAGTTCACAGAGGTGACTAAATGACAGAAAAGAGGGTTCTGGTGCTGCAGTTGGGGTTGGACATGTGGAGTTGGGTGTGAGGCATCTGTGGTCACGCCAAGTGAGCTAGACCCACATCTGTGTGCTTCCACAGCAAGAGCTGCAGAGCAGAGACCCGCCTTGAGCCTTGCTGCCTCTGTCTTCAGTCCTCCCATGGGATCTAAGGGTTCTTGCTGAGGTGCAAGGTCTTTGATTCAATAGCAGACCAAGGACGCAAGCAAACCGAAGGATTACTCGGCTCGGAAGCTAACTAACTAAGACGACTCAGGGAATGATATATTTGGCGAAGTTAAAGTTGCGAGACGCAGCACGTTTCCTGGTTCATCAGGTCCGACGGGTGGAAGAAACAGAGGTGCTGGAGTCCTGCATCCTGCTTGTAGCAATGAGCAGGGGACTGCTACGGAGGGGCACAAGTTACAGGAGGGAACAGCTTGGAGGGGTTGGGCATCCCATCTGTCCGTCAGCGCTGCAGATGCAGCTTCTCTGTACTCTGCTCTCTTAATAAAGAACCACTAGAGTTCAGCAGACGTAGGCTATGACCAGACTGTACTTTGTAAGTGCTTGAAAAGGGGAGAGGCAGCTGCTCCTGGGGGTCGTGCACCAGCTGCTGTGATGTACCTGTTAAGTGATGCAGGCTGGCTAAATTGCTGCCGCTTTCATCCTGAATGAAACAGGGTTCAAGTTGCAGCGGCTTTGCTACGCTTGCATTGCTTGTGTCGTCTTCCTCGGTGTCAAACTCCTTGGGAATTCTGCAGCTGAGTGGACACTGAAGGAGGAAATGTGCCTCATCCTTTATGCCCTCAGTCAGGGAAGAGCGAGGGGTCAGGCCAGAGCACATTATGAGTATTGCTAAGACAACATAGCTGAGGCCCAGAAGGATGCAATACTCCCATAAATGCTTATGCATGTGGGCATGATCCGTATTGGAGAACTCCAGCGACTGACGAGTAACCATGCGTATCCAATATTTATCCAGCTACATTTTTATTTAGGAAGTGCTTTAAAACATGGGAGAGCGCTTTATTTCAAGTGCTTTAAAACATGCAGTCGAGGAAGCTGGCAGCTGGTAGCCAATGCTTGCATACCACTTTTGGCTGCTGCTGCCAGGCACTCCTACAGTGTGTCTCTATGGCAGAGGGTAGGATTGTGTAGAAGTGACCCCTTGTTCTACCACCCAGCTGAGCGCCAAGGCTCACATGGCTGGTCCTGCATAGGTTTTCATGCTCCTACTGGCTTCCCCTTGCCCCGCCACGCAGCTGAGCCCCTTGGCTGGAGGGCAGCACTCTGGAGAAGGATCTAGGAGTCTTGGTGGATCACAGAGTGAATATGAGTCTGCAGCAGTAAAAGAAAAAGAAAAAGAAAAAGAAAAAAAAAGTGAATCCAGTTTTAGGCTGCATCAATAGGAGCATTAGGTACAAGGCATGGGAGGTGATAGTGCCTCTTTCCTCTGCAGGGGTTGTTCCTCATCTACAGTACTGTGCAGTTCTGATTTTAAAAAGGACACGGAGAAGTTCGAGAGGTGCAGAGGCAGGTGGCAAAAGTGATAAAGGGCTTGGAAGGGAAGTCATACGAGGAGAGCTTGACAGAAATACAAATGTTCAGCTGGCAGAAAAGGTGCTTAAGAGGAAATGATACCTGAAGGGCTGCCATCAAGATGAGAGTGAACTCCTTTTCTCCATCACAGCGAGGAGGAGGAGGCATGGCAGTGCCTTGAACTGACAGCAAAGTAGGTTTAGATTGGATACCAAGAAAAGTTTCACTGTTAGAGCAGTGAGGCTGGGGAGTACACTGCCTCGGGAAGCTGGTCATTGGAGGTTTTCAGGAAGAGGTTGGATAAGGATGGGACAGGGATGGTCTAAGTGCTGAAAGGCTTGGTGTGTGCTGCAAAGAGCAACAGGTGGAAACAGGGAAGAGACCCCGCTCACAGACGCTGAGAGCAACACGGAGCAGGTGGATGCTGGTGAGGACCGTGCTCAGCCGCAGGAGAATGAAGCGGTGCTCCTCGCCCGGCTTAGTTCAAAGAAGAAGATCAAAGCGGGTGGGATAGCTTTATGGAGGGGACAGGATGACAGAAAACAAGGGGTGATGTGTGGAGCTTTTTGCTGCCCCCAGGTTGCAGAACAGAGTGGAGGGTGTTTGGTTTTTTCCCCCAGGTTTCTGGGCTTTGATGGTTACCACATGGGATTTTTTTCCGTTACAGGTGTCGGGGGCTTTATTTTTTTTTTGCCTTCCTTAGAAACATTGGCTGCTGGCTGCAGGCAGGGCTGGGTATGCTGACTGCAGTGTCCCAGCACTGACACCTGGAAGGTCCTTGTTGGAGCATGTTCCCAGCACTCAGGGTCTGACCGATTGCCAGACTTGGGGTCAGGGAGGACGTTTGCCCCAAGGTCAGATGGGTATCGTGGAGAAGTATCATAGAGAAGTCGGCCTGGAAGGGACCTTCAGAGGTCCAAGTCCCTGCATGAGGTACGGACTATGGGGGGGGGGTTGCCTTCCTCTGTAGTGGGGATGTGGCCTCTTCTTTGGATCTCTCAGATGTACTTGAATAACCCTTGGATGGCTGCTTTCAATAGCCCAAGGGGAGCCCATGACTTGAGGAGGTGGCAGGCTATCAAGTGGCCATTGCAGCAGCAGGAGGGGTCATTCTCCCATGGTGGGAACCCTCCCAGTTCCCCCCTGCAAGAGGTCAGCCCAGAGGAGTGCAGGGGGCATGCGACCCCTGCGGGAAGGCTTTGGGAGCCTTGCTGGAGAGGCCCACGTGGCTGGTCATGCAGAGGCTCTCGTGCTCCTGCTGGCTTCCCCTTGCCCCTGCCACCCAGCCCAGCACCAGGGCAGCTGTTTAAAAGCTGGTGGCTGGAAGCAGTGATCCCAGTCTCAGGAAGGCACGGGAGCCTTTCCTGGCTCCACTTCTGGTCTCCCGGAGGATTTAAGCTGGGGAAAAGTGTACAAACATTCGGCACCCGGAGAGACACTTTCCTGGGAGCCATTTAACTCTGGTTGTTCCAGGGTTATTTTTCTCTTGTGGCTCTGGGAGAAAAAGCCTGAATGTCTTTGGTTTCTACCAGAAAAACAGCGATTTTTTGCGGTAGAAACTGAACGCCCGCACCTAACATAAATTAGCCACACAGAACTTTATGCTGCCATAACTGTGCTGCTCTCCAACCTGATCTAGCTCATTAGTAGCTGCTCAGGTGTGTCTGCGCGACATTGCCATTTGCAGTTTAGATATACCTGAAGTAAAGCAACAGCCCCTTTGCTGTTGGCCGTTGACACAGAAACATAACTCTGGGATTTCCTACCTTGAATATCCTGACATTTGCTGTGTTTTACTGATTGTGATCTCAGAAACCCTGGGGACATTATTAGTAATGTTTCTGCTTGTGCATGAAATGCATTGTCTAAAATAGAGGCTGTCTTCCAGGATTCCTCCAGAGACCCCAAAGGCAGGACAGAAAGCAGACGAAGTTTCTCATAGTCCACAAAAAGTAAGTGTGGCTTCAGAGGACTTATCTCATGCTCTTTAATTTGTGAGAGGCAATGGGAGCACTTTCTATCCTAAAATCTTGGGTCCTATTTATGTTTTAATTTAAAAAATGAAGTTTTAGTGGAACTGGAGGGGTGGGGGGGGTTGGAGGAGTTTTGTTTAGCCCAGGAAAATTCCTCCCCTCTTTTTCCAGAGCAGTCCTTGATCCCTCAAATAAATTTTTTTCAGTGGTAGTTGAAATTTGGCAAGAAAGAACCATTGGAAGAGGTTCATTATACTGTTCTAATGAAAAGTGGTTTTGCTCTGGATAAAATGAAAGTCAGCGCAATGAGTGAAGTTTGGTCACATAACCCTGGATTTAACCAACTGGAGTTGCATTCCCAGCTGGACCTCCTTGGTTCAAAAGCATGCGTGCTGATACAGCAGTGAAAATGAATGTGGATGTTAAGATTAGTGCTGGCTAAAAATAAGAACTCTGTTATATAGATAGATAGATAGATGGATAGATAGAGATCCTATATATAGGATCTCTCTATCTCTATCATCTCTATCTCTATCATCTCTGTCTCTATCTCTAGATAGATATAGCTATATATATATATGGAGATATTTTGCTCTACACAAGGGCAAATGTGAGAACTTTTCACTTCCTTTGTGCAAAAACCAAGGACAAGAGGAGGACGGAGGGGAGAGAAGATTGCCCCCAGTCCCGTAGGAAGGACACTGACCTGACCTGGAACATAAGAGACGAAGCTTCAAGTTCTTGCGGTGCCTGGCTGTCCATGGTGCTGTTCTGTGGTGTTTCTCTTTCTCTCTGGATTTGATCGATGATTCCATCCTGCGCTGGAAGATCATTTCTTGATGAAGCGGCACCAAAACTGATCCAGCTCCGCAAGTTTCAGTTTTGAGTAACTGACATTTTCCAATGAAAGACATTTCCTCAAAAAGTTCCTGGCCATTTCTAGTTAGGATGGCAAAAGAAATAGGGCACAGATGATATGGAAAATATGATGGTGCCGTTTTATAAATCTGTGATGTGCTCACCTAGAATCCTATGCACTTTGCTTTACATATGTTATCATGAAGGTATTACAGAACTAGTGTGGGTGGGCATGAGACTTGAAAGATAGCAGGAATCATAGAAAATGAGGGCTGGAAGGGACCTCAGGGGGTCACATCTAGTCCAATGCCCTGCTCAAAGCAGGACCAGCTCCAACTGCATCATCCCAACCAAAGTTTTGGCTACCTGGGGCTTCAAAATGTGAAGAGGCTGGCAATGCCTCTTCAGAGGAGAAAGATGATCCCAGCTGGAGTTTACCTGAGAGGGCAGTGACAATGCTGAGGAGGGAACTCCCGATGTGCCCGAGACTGAATTTACCAGAGCATCAGGTACGTCGCATTGGCTCCTCCTGGTGCTCCTTCTGGCATGAAGTTCTCTCTGGGAAAGAGAGCGGGCAGGAGAGAGGACACCGGCAGGATGAAAGCTCTGGTTGAGAGCGAAGAGGCTATTCCCCGGGAATGGGGCTTGAGATCAAGATGGTCTGTGAGCTCGGAGGAGCTCTGTGAGTGCTGCTGTCTGTCAATCACAGTGGCGGCGAGGGTTAAAAGCCTGAAGCTTGTGGACTGAGGAGGGAAACCTGAATATACAGGAGAGTTTCTTTCTTCTTTTGAGTTTCATTGGCAATGTGGATCAGGAGACTGTAGCTCCAGGGGGTAACGGTGGGGGGGGCATTGTCTCGTATTAATGAGATCAATTAATGGAGCCAAGGAGTGAAGCCTAGCTAGCCCAAGAGGGATTGTGGCTTAAAGGACCCACACCCATGGGGTGTCAGCAGCAGAAGCACTGAGTTTGGTTTTTTGTGTGTGTTTTATTTTCTGCTTACTGAAAACGGGGAGGATTTCCCCGCGGCAGTTTTTTTTTTTTGTCCGTTATCCCACCGAGTGAAGGAAACTCTACAGGGTGACTGGACTCTGGGCACCCAGCCTTGAAAAAGAGAGGAATAAAAGACAAGATGAGGTATAGGATCAGTTTGATTTATTAGACTGGACAAACAAGTCCAGGTCCGAGTTGCACCCTGGCCGAAAGGGATCACCAGATCGGTTGACTTGCACCATGGTCAGAAGTGACCTACGGGTAACGATTGACCATTGCATGAATGTGAGCCATCGGTGCGAGGCAGTTGTCAGCAGGGCAAACAACACGCTGGCATGCATCAACCATGTCCCTGGCTAGCTGTCTGCCTTTAGGTGCCTTGGCCATTCTGATTTTTTTTTCTTCTCTACATGCTTCTGCTATCTCTTTGTGCTCACTCTTTGTAATTTGACCTAGTTTCCACTTCTCATACAATCATTCTGGAATTTCAGGTAAGAGCCTAAGAACATAAGCAGTGCTGTACTGGATCCGACCAATGCTCCATGTAGGCCAGAAGTCTATGATTAAACACTTCATGATTTAGCTAAATTGGTTTCTAGCTTCTCTTAGCATGAGGATTAGTTGTGATTATGTCTTTAGTATTGTTTAAATGAGAAACTGGGCACTGTCCTGAACAACCAAGGGGGGGAAAGACTGCAGCAAGACCAGGATAGTTTGCAGGGGTGGGCTAACAAAACCAGGATGTGTTTCAATACTGACAAGTGCAGGGTGCTGCACTTGGGCAGTAGTAACCAGCAGCACACTTATAAGATGGGAAACTCCCTTCTTGAGAGCACGGAGGCAGAAAGAGATCTTGGAGTCATCACCGACTCCAAGATGAACATGGGCCGACAATGCGAGGTCACGGTCAGCAGGGCTAACCGGACCCTATCGTGCATCCACAGGTGCATCTCAAGCAGGGCCAAGGAGGTGATCCTCCCCCTCTACGCGACACTGGTCAGGCCACAGCTGGAGTACTGTGTCCAGGTCTGGGCACCCCACTTCAAGAGGGATGTGGACAACATGGAGAGGGTCCAGAGGAGGGCCACTCGCATGATCCGGGGACAGCAGGGCAGACCCTACAATGAGAGGCTATGGGACCTGAACCTGTCCAGCCTTCACAAGAGAAGGCTGAGGGGGGACCTGGTGACCGTCTATAAACTCACTAGGGGGGACCAGAAGGGTTTGGGGAGACCTTGTTTCCCCTAGCGCCCCCCGGGATAACGAGGAATAACGGCCACAAGTTGTTGGAGAGTAGGTTTAGATTAGACATCCGCAGGAACTACTTCACGGTTAGGGCGGCTAGGATCTGGAACCGACTTCCAAGGGAAGTGGTGCTGGCTCCTACCCTGGGGGTCTTTAAGAAGCGGCTCGATGCCTACCTGGCTGGGGTCATTTGAGCCCAGTTTTCCTCCTGCCCAGGCAGGGGGTCGGACTTGAAGATCTACAAGGTCCCTTTCGACCCCACTTCTATGATTCTATGAACTTTCTCCCTTAGACTTTGTGGCTAAGGACAGAAGTTACACATAAACTAGTTTAAGTGATCAGAAACTGGTTTAAACCTGTAACCAAACAAAAGTTCAGTGCATATAAACCAGTTTGAAAATGGCTGAAACTGGTTTAAGATAAACCTGGTTGAATGTAGTATAAGGCTTAACTGATCTGGAGCAAACTGGTTTATGAAACTTCTGTCCCAGACCCCTTCTTGGTTCAACTTAAATCACAGTGCCCCAACATCCCAACATGCCTTCCAGCCCTGGGATGGGCTGTGCTTCCTGCTCCAGCAGAGAAGAGTTGGGGGAAGGCATGGACTATCTCCTCCCAGGCAAACCTTGGCTGGGGCTGAGGCCAGGAAGGGGGGTTAACCCCCGCTTCCCCAAGTACAGAGCTGCTCTGCTCTGCTAAACTTACTGTTGGCTGCGACCATGGACTACAAATCCCAGAGGCACCTGGAAGCAGGAAGAGGATGTGATGAGCAACACTTTAGAGTCCTGCTGCTGTGAATCTGGAGTGAAAATCCCAGAGACCTCACGGGGAGCAGAAGAGGAAGTAAACACACAGCCCACGCTGGTTACGTGCCAGAGAACCATGCTCTATTCACCCCCGGCTTCTGGCTTGAGCCACTGCAGGCACGTGCCTGTATTTCCTGAATCAAAAGTGAATTTCTATTCACTTGTTAGTCAGTTTAATCTCTGCAGTTTAGACTAACCTGCAAAGACTGAATTGATCCTGCCTCAGGCTTTTTGACTGTCTGTACTCAGCCTGTATGGCATTTACCTACCAATTTGCTCTGTTTATGCTGCTGACAAGGAAAGGATTTTTTCTTCCCTCCACTTTCTGAAAATAGGGTGCGAGTCTTAGCAGGGGTGTGTGGTTTCTGAGTACCTATGGGTATGTATGTGTAAGCCTCACCTCGGTGCTCAGGAAGATCTTGGAGAGGATCATCAAGGAGCACATCTGTGGGGGGCCGGCAGGGCAGATCATGCTCGGGGCAATCAGCATGGGTTCATCAAAGGCAGGTCCTGCCTGACCAACCTGATTGCCTTTTATGACCAAGTAACTAAATCCTTGGATGATGGTGTCTCTGTGGACGTAGTCTTTCTAGACTTTAAGAAGGCCTTTGACACTGTCTCTCACCCCATCCTCATCAATAAATTAGGCGACTGCGGCATTGATGCCTGCACAGTTGGATGGGTAAAAAATTGGCTGATGGGGCGCACCCAGAGAGTAGTGGTGGATGGGTTGTACTCAACCTGGTGAGATGTGAGCAGTGGGGTCCCCCAGGGCTCGGTCCTCGGGCCCGCACTGTTTAACATCTTCATCAGCGACTTGGACGAGGGGGTGGAAAGCACGCTGTCCAAGTTTGCTGATGACACTAAGATGTGGGGCGAGGTGGACACACCTGATGGGAGAGAGAGGCTGCAACTAGATTTAGACTACAAAAGTGGGCAGATGAGAATAGGTTGGGGTTCAACATAGACGAATGCAGGGTGCTACACCTTGGAAGAAGGAATCCACAGCACACATACAGGCTGGGGAGTTTACCTCTTGAAAGCACAGAGGCAGAAAGGGATTTCGGAGTCATTATTGCCTCCAAGATGAACGTGAGCCGGCAATGCCAGACCGCAGCCAGCAAGGCCAGCCATACCTTGTCATGCATCCAAAGGTGCATCTCAGGCCAGTCCAGAGAGGTGATCCTCCCCCTCTGTGAGACTTTGGTCAGGCTGCAGTTGGAGTAGTGTGTCCAGTACTGGGCGCCGCACTTCCAGAGGGATGTGGCCAGCCTGGAGAGGGGTCAGAGAAGGGCCACCCACTTGGTGCGAGGGCAGCAGGACAGGCCCTACGAGGAGAGACTGAGGGACCTGAGCCTGTTCAGCCTCAGCAAGAGGAGGCTGAGGGGGGACCTGGTGGCTGCCTACAAGCTCATCAGGGGGGATCAACAGCAAACAGGCAGAGCCCTTTTCTCCCCAGCACCACCTGGGGTGACGAGGAACAATGGTCCTAAGCTGATGGAGAATAGGTTACCAGCATTCATTCCTGTCTGTGGCAGGGGGTCAGGCGAGATGATCTGTTCAGGTCCCTCCTGACCCGAGCTACTATGAAACATAACATAGCATATGCACTGTATTTTTCAGGTATGGTATGCAGTGCAACCTCAGTATAACGAGCCCCTCAGTGCACCAGGGGAGAAGCTCATTAAAAGAGGTTGTTTGCTTTAAGAGGGATAATCAGTTTGCTACATCATTGTCCTGGAAGGATTAGTTGTTGGGTTTGTAAGGGCAGGGCACTGTTATAAACAGGGTTTGTTATTATGAAGTTGTTGTATTGTAACAGTTCTAGCAAATGATATTTCTAATTTTGTCACCAGAATATAAGTAAGGGTCCTTAGAAGAGCCTTTTTGGAGATCAAACTGGAAAATATATATTCATGACACTCTTTAAAAATGATCAGACTTTTTCAAGGTGTTTGACTTGAGAACTCTAAAGGGCAGATACTGATAGACAGGGCAAAGGTAGTAACAGAATCCGGCTAATCATGTAAACTGTGGTGGCTGATCTTAATATTTTATCTTTTTCCGGCGAGTCCAACAGAGAAACAGAATTCCCTTGAAGATGGAGACAGGAAGCTGTTATCGTTGATTCTTGGACACAGAAAAGAGCGTGTAGGCCGCTGCTGAGGCAGTGGTATATTATAATGGCCAGCTCCACTGGATTCCTAGAGTTTTCTTTTCTCTCATACTTGTCAAATAGCTCTGTTTCTATATTCAGCTTTTTTCAAAAGAGGTTGATTTTACTTAATAAAGAGCTTTTCTCCTTGTTTCTGTTTTTCTTCTTGTGTTCACAAAGGTGTTTCCTCAGGACCTGGCTGCAAAACAAGTTCTCATTCAGCCACCAGCAGCTATGTATGGAGGTCTTCCATAGTCTTCAGACATAGGAGCCAAACTTTGAGGACTTGTTTCACTTGACCCACCCACATGACAGATGCCCAGCTGTGTAGCTGCTGCTGCCAGCATTAATACTTGGTTTTAGATTATGTGTCCCCTGTGGCAAAGTGGAATTGCGGTGTTTGCCCAGATAAATACTTACAGAAAGGAACGGTTGGCAAGCAAAGCCCCTCTTGTGTTTCAGCCCAATTGCCTAGTGGTTAGGGGACTTCCCCAATTCCTGGGAGACGCTGGTTCCAGGCCCTCCTCACCCAATGGGAGTTTGAATCCATTTCCCAGCACAGTGCCTTAATCTCCAGCTCCAAGTTAGGCATTATCCAGTGCCCCTCTTGGAGCTGATCTGCTTTAGTGTGCATGTGACATGCCCCTGAGAGGGCTGGAGCCCAGAAGCCAGGCCTAGAATAATGGGTCATGGCTGTTGTACCAGCCACAGTAAAGCGCCAGAAGCCAGGAAGGCTAGAAATAAAGAAAGGAAGGCCTGAAGTGGCCTAGAGAGGTAGGTTCAAGCATCCCACCCGATTGGTGACTCAAAACACCTGCAAGGCATGGGGCGTGGTGTAGGGGAGGAATGGAGCCATGCAATTGGCCATTAAGGCATGGATCCTGACACCTAGAGATCATTGCTGTAAGATCAGGGTAGCCTCCTGTGCTTTACTAACATTTTACATCAAGACATAGCGGGCAAAAGAAGGGTGGACTGCCCCGAGATCCGAGTGTAAGGAATTTACTCAGACTCCAGGGACTTCATAGCCACCCCTGGGGATGGTGCCCGGTTATGGTGCCCTTACCACTAGCCTAGAGATGACCTTTTGCATAGCTAGTCTCAGGACTTTCTTACCCTGACCTGGGCATCCATCCAGCGTGGCATACCTGCCAGGCAGCTCTCCCTCACTATCTTAGGTTGGCATGCAGAAGTGGAAGTGCCTTGAAATCACTAGTTGCTCCTGGAGGCAGTCATTCCTTTGTAAGGCGCTTCACATATGGTGACTGAAGAGCTTGGGGAGTACCGCGGATTCACTGCCTGAACAAGGTTTCACTGATGGCTGTGTGACAGCTAGAAGGAATCGCCATCAGGTTTTGGAAAGCCCAAGGATTTCCATCACTTCAAAGCAGCAGAGATATGTGTCCTGCACCTTATTACATCCAATTAATACTTCTGATGCTTGACCTTACAAAGGCAGAAGTGCAGGGCTGGGCGACTGCATCACAGCCATCAGGAGAAGGTGGGGGCTGCTTTTATCATTCAGGGCTAGAGAAGGTGGAAAGGCACAAAAAGTGAAAACATTAGATTTTGCATCTCTGGTTTTTAAAACCCTTTTATCTGAAGACTGCGGGCATCTTCCTGACCTGAGTGATAGAAGAAATAAGAATGGCTTCTCCCTTCCAGGGGGATGCAGCAGGAGCCATCCTTGAGGAGTGGGCAGCTCTGCTTGAAGGTGTCGTGCTAACTCCTTGCTCCAGGCTGGGCCAGCAACAGCAGGAGGGATGGGACCCCACTCTAAGCATGTCCCTTAGAAACAACGGTATCCCAGAGACTGCTCTGCCCTTCCTGCCCCTTCCTTCTCCCGCTTCCCTGCAGAGCTGTTTGCAGTGAAGACTGGAAGCCTGATGTCAGAGAGAGGCGATTTGGTGGAAACTCAGAGGGAAGAACACCTCCCCTGAACATGCTGGAGCCAATGCTGATGAAGGTCCTGGCAGCCCCCAAGACATTTTTCCCCTGCTGCCCAATTTTCCTGCAGATGGCAAGCTCCCACAGCATCCCATCTTCTGTATCTTGCTGCACAGAACATTAACTATAAAAAAGGAGCGTGGGATCCCTTGGGCATGACTTGCATGCGTATGTAGTGGATTCCCAGAGATCCCACTGCCTTGGTGGTTTGAGGCCAACATTGCAGCTAGGACTCCTGGGTTTTGCTCCTAAATTTTCCACCAGCCTCTGTATGGCCTTTGCACAAAGGTCACTTGATAGTTGGGTTTCGCGTTCCTCATGTAGAATGGGAGGAAATGCTTGGCCAGCCCACTTCTGACTCCAGTGTCCACATCATTAATGAAGATGTTGAACAATATGGGTCCAAGGACAGAGCCTTGACGGACCCCACTGGTCACAGGGCACCATGACGACTGACTTCCATCAACCACCACTCTCTGGGTCTGACCATGGAGCCAATTCCCCAGCCAGTGGATCATGGTGGACCCAAGGCCGCAGTTGGCCAGTTTTACCAAGAGGTCATCATGGCTCAAAGGCTTTTTTGAAGTCAAGATATATGACATCAATCTCCTCTCCCTTGTCCAGGTGATAGGTCACCTGGTTGTACAAGGAAATGAGATTGATCAAGCAAGACCTACCCGCAACAAACTGTGCTGGCTATCTATCAGGATGTTGCCATCAGCCAGTCCATTAAAAATGGCCTCTTTAATAATCTTTTCTAAGACCTTGCCCAGGATAGAGGTCAGGCTGATGGGCCTGTAGTTTGCCAGATTCACTTTCCTCCCTTTCTTGAAGATGGGCACTGTGGCAGAAGGCCACCTCTGTTTCTCCCCATAAACTCTGCTCTGTGACAATTTGGTTAGGATGGGCCCAGCAGAGGGTACACACCTTACCCAATCTCTTTAGGTAACCTGAGCTGGATACATTCCTGAGGGAGGGGGGAAACCTGCTCCCTCTGCCTACGTGACTGGCATCACATACATGGGTGAGGGGCTTGCTCCCTGGAGAGCTAGGAGCTCCCAGGCTGCCCAGCAACTAGTGATGCATTTCAAATTGGTTGGCTGACAGCCAACAGTTGCTGGCCTCCATCGGACCAGGTAAATGAGGTCACAAGGGATATATAAGTTAAGGACTGCCCAGGAGGAGGGGGCAGCAGCCATGAGAAAGGCTCAGAGAGAGAGAAGAGTTGAACCATCTGAAACTTGCTCTCTCTCTCAAAACTCATGATCAAGGAACTGCCTGCCTCCAGAGGGAATCTCCACCTGCCTCTGGATGATACCTGTGAGTAATCTACCTGAGATCTAACTAGATATATAGCTTGCAGTAACTCAGATGCGCGATCAGTCTACCCAGCCATGGGAGTTTGCTCTATGGGATTTCTCTGATATTGCTGTACCCTGTACCCTGTTGCAATCCTACCCCTTGTCACCAATAAAGTTCTCCTTGATACCTAGTGTGGGAGACTTATTGGCTCTAAATTATGCCTTGGGGTCCCCTTGGTTTGGCTGACTAAGGGAGACCACTACTTGTGCTTCTGACTGAGGGAAGCATCCCAAGTTCTTGAAGTAAATCAAGTACCCTCAAGGGCTACTAGGCCTGTGTTTCCAAGGGTGCGCAGAGCCAGAATCAAGCCCAGCCCTGGGTGGTGGCAGCTCTATCCCCAGGCTAGCAGGTGTGCTCCAGGAATGGGGTGGCCAGACATGAGGCGCCCCCAGGGAGGCACTCGGAGCCTGGAAGGTGGTTGGGTGCAGTGAGGTTGGTGGCTCAATGTAGGAGCGCCTCCTACTGGCCTGCCAGATGTGGTGGCAGTGATACCCCCAGGCTAGCAGGGGTGCTCCAGGAAGGGGGGTGGCCAGATGTGAGGCACCCCCAGGGAGGCACTTGGAGCCTGGAAGGTGGTCGGATGCAGTGAGGTGGGTGGCTCAACGCAGGAGTGCCCCCTACTGGCCCACCACAGGCACCACATTGGCCTTCTTCCAATATTTGGGCACTTTACCCAAGCTCCAGGAGTTCTTGAAGGTCCATGCCAGGGGCTGGGCTATGATGCTAGCCAGGTCCTTGAATACCCTGGGGTGTAGATTGTCAGGGCCAGATGACTCGAAGGTGTCCAACCTCTCAAGGTGTTCCTTCACAAGGTCAGCATTGATGAAGGTCAGGGAATCTCCCTCACCCAGGCATCCCTGTCCCGTAATAGGCATGGGCGTCCCATGGGACTGATGAAAGACTGATGCAAAGTACCCATTTAATAGGTTGGCTTTTTCCTGGGCGTTGGTTGTCAGTTATCCCATCTGGTTTAGCAGGGGTCCAATGTTGCCCTTGCTTTTCCTCCGGCTCCCCACATATCTGAAAACGGACTTTCTATTGTCCTTGATGCTTGTAGCTAGTTGGAGTTCTGTCGCAGCCTTGGCTTTCCTGGTTCTCTACCTACAGGTCCAGACCAGAGCAGAGTATTCCTCCTTGGAGGTGGATCCCATCCTCCATCCTTTGTAGGTCTTTCTTTTTAGCCACAGGAGGTCCACTAGTTCCCTAGAGAGCCAAGGGGGCTGCTGTGCCCTTTTGCTGCCTTTCTTCTGAGAGAGAATAGCCTGAGCTTGTGCATCATGGATTGCTCCCTTGAGGAGCAACCACTCTTCCTGAACTCTCCTCCCCTTGGGGTCAAGGTCCCTTAGGGCCTCACAGACAAGCCTCCTGAGCTTGTCAAAGTTAGCTTTCCTAAAGTCTGTATTGCTGAGAGGGAGTAAGGTGAGAGGACACAACCTCGTATGGGTGTGTGAGGGGACACTTAATCCCATAGTGTTTGCACAAAGTGTATTTCCAGAATGAAACAAAGGGTTGCCTATTGCCTGCAGTAGCTGTCTAGAGAGTTGTTTGGCTGTATGGCCAGGAAGGATCAAAGGAGTCCATTTTCCCTGGAGCAGCAGAAGCCTCACTTCCACCATCTAGTGGCTGATCATAGATATAGTTGCGTTGCCATTTATTGCATGGGAGGTGGTTTGTGATCTTAGGAGAATCAATTGGGTTATGGGTGGGGGAAACTATTGAAAGGGTTATAACCAGGTCAATGTAATTACTGAGGTTGGACCACCCAGTGTGTTGGAATTATCCGCCTAATGTTGCTATGGTAAATTTTATCCAAATTGTTGGTTTTATTATTAGCTATTGTTATTATATATATATTTTTAGTATATTTATTTATTTTCCATATATAGATTGGTTGTATATAATCAAGAAACTAGGTGTTCATTGGGTCCGGAGTGAATTCCTGGGTGGTGAGGGTGAGGCACACACCTCTCCATGGGACACCTCAGTCAGCAGATCCGCCTGAGGGGTCTCCCCGGGTTACTGGCACCCTGAGGACTCGAAATCCAGTGCATCAGCTGGCTTCTAGCATACTGACATGGGTTATGTGCGGGCCGCCTCCCGCTCCCATCCATGTCGCCATGAGCGGGCCGGGAGCGATATGCGGACCCGTCTTTGTGCACGTGGGCTGTGGCCAGCAGCCCGGGCACGCGGGGTCGGAGAGAGACCCGGTGGCGAGCTAGAATTAGTCACGGATGCGTAATGGTTGATTAAAAGATTGTTTACTTACACCAGAGATGGTCGTGGTGTAGGCTGGACAGTTTCCAGGTTCAGCTCCACTTAAATCCTCGTTAGAGGACTACGACAATTGGCCCCGGATTTATTGAAGCTCCGCTGGTTCGGTAGTTTCGATAGGAAGGGATACGTCTAGGATTGCGCTCGGTGACGGGGAGAGGCTAGAGGCCGTTCGGTAATTGGCCCCGGAGTTGTTAAGGCTCCGCGGGTTCGGTAATTTTTTGGCCTCTATTGCCTTCTTAAGGAAAAAGTTGGGTTCGAAGGAATGAGCAGCGCTTAGAGATCTTCACGCTCTTTCTCCCGAACTCCAATTGCTTTCTCTCTCTCCAACTTGGGCGGAAACCTCCCAAGCTCTTTATACGGCTAGCAAGCCAATCGGTAGCTGCGACGTGTGCATA
>NW_005843208.1:177172-189368 GCF_000455745.1 Alligator sinensis
GTGCATCTCCTAGATGCAAAAGAAATGCACCATGCAAAGAAGGCTACAAACTGGCGGGAAATACTCTTTTGCACGCGGATTCCCTTATTGCAGCAGAAAACTCCACCGTGCAAAGGAGCTGCAATTTAGCGGGAACATAATTTAGCGGTGCCGAAGCACACACAAACAAAAAACCACAACTTTAGGTTGTGACAGGTTACACTGGTTTTAAAGGTAGTAGAAAATTCCAAAGGAACAATGTTACCTTCTGGGTTTTGAGACAGGCTTGAGGACCAAAGACATGCCAGAAGGAGGATCCCTTGAGTCCACAGCATTTTCCCTGCTGGGGGGGCTGGAGGGAAACACAACAGTGACGTTAATGGAAGTGAGGAGAAGCAAACTCATCCAGGGGGGGACAACAAGAACTTGGGGATACAATTCACCAAGGCGCCCCCAGGGGTTACAAGAAATAATGGCCACAAGCTAGCAGAGAGCAGATTTAGACTGGACATTAGGAAGAACTTCTTCCCAGTTCGAGTGGCCAAGGTCTGGAACGGGCTCCCGAGGGAGGTGGTGCTCTCCCCTACCCTGGGGGTCTTCAAGAGGAGGTTGGATAGGCATCTAGCTGGGGTCATCTAGACCCAGCCCTCTTTCCTGCCTAGGCAGGGGGTCAGACTCGATGATCTGTTGAGGTCCCTTCCGACCCTAACATCTATGAATCTATGAATGTTTATCCGGGCGCCTGTCGGTGTAACTAGAAACAATGGCCACAAACTGGAAGAGAGCAAATTTAGAATAGACATCAGGAAAAAATTATTTACAGTGAGGGTCGCTAAAATATGGAATATGCTTCCAAGGGAGGTGGTGCTGTCCCCTTCCTTGAAGGTGTTTAAGAGGTGTTTCTGCAGGCAGAGCAAGATTACCACTAGGTCCATGGCAGTCTACACAGACTCTGGGCACAACCAGTGGGTAGCGAGTTCCCCAAATGTGGGTCAGTGCATGCACACAGGAAGGTGCATGGGAGAAGCCGCTCAACTCCCAAGTGGTGGTGAGATACCAGACCAAGACACTGCCCTCCCCCCTGGCCCAGTGGACCATCCTCTTCCCCTTTCCCTTCCCACCATCCCAGGGAAACCCCGATCCCTCTGCTTCTGGACCTCCAGCAGCCCAGGGCTGGATGCCTCTGCTCTCCCCTCTGCTCCGTGGACAGCTGTAACTGCAGTCAACAGACAGGGAGTGCCTGCAACTGCTGGCTCCACTGAGTGCAGTGAGATTCAGAAGGGCAAATGTAGAGCGCAGGGTGCTGCTATTCAGAACCCAGCATTACCCTGGTGCGAGGCAGGAGCAGGCGGGTGCTGCCCCCAGGCCTCCAACTACATCCACAAACCATCCCTCCTTATCACCCCCCTTCACCCCAGCACCAGCATTCATTCCCTCCCCAGCCCTGTTGCAAGAAGAACCAAAATGCAGCAGTGCCATAGGGCCAAAGCTGCCTTCGAAACCAAGATGTGTGAACGTATGAATGTGTTCTCGCGTTGTCGTTACAAGCCTGGTGTTTTCCTGCCTTGTTTTCCCCCTTGAGTCAGTCATAAGTGGATGCGAATTCCAGCAAGGCCCCAAGCACTGGGCGTGCTAAAACCCAACAGCGTTTCTCCAACATTTCGACTCCTTCTGCTCTGCGTGGAGGGGGAAGCTGTACAGCTCATACTTGCATAGTTTTGCAAGACTGCTGCCTTCTTTCCCCCCCCCCCATTTGCTCCCCTTTTCTGGTTGCAGCTGCGGTGGGGGACCGTGCTTAGGTGTCTGACTGCATCTCTGTGCCGGAGCCAGGAAGAGACAGCATCTTGCAAATCCCAGGGCTCCCTGTGCAGTTCATTGATTTGGTGTTAATCAGGGGCTGTCTGGACACCCTTTCAGGGGAACTTTGCAGACAGGAATATTTGTGGTCCAGCGGTTTGGGTGCTGGCCTGGGACTCTGGATATGCAGGGTCCTTTTCCTGCCTCCTTTGTGTCTATGGGGCTCGGGCACCTCATGCCAACATCCAGATCCCTTTCAGCTGGTGGCTGACACCAAGACAGGGCTCTTCTGGCCAGCCCATGGGAACGTCTCTTGTTGAAGCTGTTCCCCTTCCATATAAATTAAAGATAGGTTGGGCCAGAAAGGAAGAAATAGCAGGACACCACCTTTCCAGTGGGAAGGCCGGGCATTCACTGGGGTGTGCGATTCCCCGCTTGAAGCCCATGCAAGAAGAGAGAGCATCTCCCCCACGCCCTGGGCTGGAGCCCTGATGGCCAGGTGCCAGGGGAGAGTCTCTCACATTAGATTTTCCTGAGGAAGGAGACAGGAGCCTCCCTCTGTGCACGGTGAAGAGCCAAGGGGTCTCTGCTGGATGGAGTTGGTGCCCCGTAACTCCCACCCACTTGCTGAGGTGGCTCCTTCCCCAGTGCCAAGACCCTGCGGTTTGGGGCATGGGGCAAAGGGAACCCCTTTGCTCCCTTGCCCTGGACTGCTGAGTGTGAGCTCACCCTGAGGGTCTTGTGCAGTCGCCCAAGGGCTGCTCTACATGGTACCCACAGGGGTCCCCTTCACAGACCCAGGGAGGCTGTGGCCCCCAGGGACTGCCCTGCTGCATGCATGCACCGTTACCCGAGGTGTGGGGGGTCAGATGGCTGTCGAAGGAAGGCAGCCCCATCCCGGTCCTCAGGGCCCAGCCACATGCTGGAGCACTCGGCAGCCAAGGAAGATGCCAAAAGCAGGTGGCCATTATGGCTACCCTACCCGGGGCACCCCCTCCTCCCGCAGACATGGCAGCAGCATGGCTGTGCTGTTCTCCCCCTCCCTGTAGCCAGCAGCCGGGGCCCAGGACAGCAGCTCCCAAGACCTCATCTGCTCCACTGGACCCTCCACCCTCCTCTACACCCCCCTGGACAGCACGGGTAAGTCCTGGGTTACTCCAGCTATTCTCTCGGGCTTTGTGTATTGGCAGGTCTGCTTTCCCCCCTAGCTTCCCCCACAAGCACTGCTAGACACCAGGACCATCACAGTCTCTCCGGGGATTTTAATTGCCATTCACAGCTTCGTCTTTGAAAGCAGACTCTCCCAAGCCAGACAAGCATCGTCTCTTTGGAGCAGCCTCTCTTCCTAGGATGACCCCACCCTGCAATTTTCCTGCTGGCCACCCTGCACAGAAGAGGACAAGAATTGATCAATGGAGATTGGACCTGGACTTTGGCTCTGCACAAAGAGCCCCGTCCTCCTCCATGAGCCAGGCAGATTTTCAGTGCAATGGGTTCACATTCATGGGAGCTCCTCCTCTCTTTCACAGCTTGGTGCTCGTCAGGGCTGTGCCCACTGGGAGTTGCACTGTGCATGCTCCTTCAGGCCTGTAAAAGAAAAGGTAAGCATAAGAGATGTTGCATTGGTTCCCTTTACAGCCTCTTTGGTGGAGGCAGTGAGGGTCTGCACAACCCAGGGTTGCAGCTGGGCTTGGGAAAATAAATGATCAGCCAAGCTACCCTATTGCTGCCCCTCTGGAAAGGGAGCCCCTGCACTGTCCTCCTTAAGTGTCTGGGACCAGAAGCCCAAATCCTGCTGGGCTGACTGAATAAAAAGTCAAAGGTTAAGGTCGTGTTGGAGTGATGGTGTAGCCACGATGGTTTGGGGAATACATGAGGGGCAAGGATTTTTGTGGGTGGCATCTTTTATTAGACCAACTGCAAGGTTGGGAGGTTGAGACCGACCGAGCCACTTGCGTGATGAAGCTTTGAGCGCGATGCAGGGGGGACCGGAGGGGCTGCTGGAGCCGGGAGGGGACAGGGCAGGCATTGTGGTCCCTGCAATGTAAAATCTCCCGACTGCCGAGGGGCTGCTCACACCCTTTGGGCAAGTCAAGTGGAAGGAAAGTTCTTACCGGGGCCATTGGCACACGTGGCTTTTTTCTCCCCTGCAAAGCAAACGGATGGGATTAAACAGCTGTCGGCCACAGAGAGATTCACCACCTTTGCAAGGCTGGGGGTTGCGTGTGGATGCCTGACTCTGGACTCCCAAAACCAGCTCTCTATTTCCAGCTTAGCCACGGCCGGAGATCTCACGGAGGCCAGAGGAAATGCTACGAGGACAGGCTGAAGGCAGACCTCAAGGAAAGGGTTGCTGAAATCAAGAGCTGCCAGCTGACTCTGATGGTGCTGCCACCTCAACCAAGTGTCAGCCCTTTTCAAGGCAAAGCATCTTGCCCTCGAAGTGGGGCAGAGAGAGCGGAGGAAGGAAAAGGGGAGGAATCTCAGCCTGCAGCCTGCTCGCCCCTGTGCAAAGACCTGCAACGTCTGCCGACGGGTCTGTGATTGGACTCTTCAGTCTCCACCGGACCCGTCCATGAGCCGTGGTAGTGATCATCCTTGGACTGAGGGATGGCCGGCAACAGGGAGATCCTTCAGGCTCCCTCCCTGGAGCCTGCTGGGAAGATGGAGAGTCTCACCAGGCAGCGCTGTGAGCTCGGCAAGCCTGGCTCCAGTTTGCAAAAGGGAATGAACCAGGGTCCCCTCCCCTGCTCCCCTGCTGCCAGCACAGCCACAGTCACATCAGGCCATTGGGACAGATGCTCCCGGGGCTCTGCCCATCAGTAATATGGACTGCGAGGCCTGGTGGTCTGGCTTCCTGACACCCACCATGTGAGTCTGTCCTAAATCCCGGGTGTCCCCTGCTCCCCCCTCCCCGAGGCAGCCTGGGCACAGGTCCCAGCCCGCCAGGCACTCACCACCCAGGTAGGCGCAGTTGAAGTGGCTGCAGGTGCGGTTGGTGCTGTGCAACACGAAGACGCTGCTGTCTCCCTGCTGGGTGACTTTGGACACGGCGAACACCTCGCTGGGGGGGATCAGCACCTCCTTCTCAAAGCCCAAGAAGGAGAGCTTCTCGATGTGGGCCCCGAAGCAGGAGCGCAGCATGAAGAACGTGGTGCTGCCATAGCCCTGCGAGACCGCGGCGTCCAGGGACGAGGAGGTGAACTGTCCGAACCGGACCGGGCCTGCCTTGTGCAGCTTGAAGCGGATGGAGCGGACCCCCCGGTAGAGCTGGTTGCGGTACATGCGCCCGCAGTCCTCCCGCAGCAGCTGCAAGGCTCTGCTCAGGTAATAGTGCAGGGCCTTGAAGGGGAAGGTGTGCAGGTAGGTGCCTCGGGATTTACCAGCCTCTCCCACAGCCTCGTTGAACTCTTTGTAAAGCTGCCGAGTTAAATGGAGCTTCTTGTACAGGTCGTTGGAGGAGTCGGTGTAGACCAGAATGGCGATGCCGTGCGCATCCTGAAAGCCCACAGGTAGACTCAGCCCTTTCTTCTTCTCGACCCAGACAGCCGACAGGTTTGTCCACATCCCGTTCAGCAGCGGGTGTCTGGCTCTTTCCTTCTCCAGCAGCCACGGAGCCACAGCTACCTCCATTTCCTCCGTGCACCCGACGTACTGGTCATCAAAAGAGTCGGATGCCATCCCCAGAGGCCTGGAGTCATGGCATTGCACCTGGAAGGGAGAAACGGGGATGCCAGCCAGGTCCTCAGGGACCAAGGGAGCCCTGTGATGTGGATGCTCCCAGGAGCAGTGTCCTTGGGACCGTGCAGGGATAGGGCAGGGTGCTGGGTCCCCTGAGCTGCATCACTGTGGGCAGGATGGAGCCTGGTCACCACAGGCCCAAAGCACCGGCACAGCAAACCACACAGCTCTGGGGCAGCTCGCTGGGGGGCTGGTCTGGAGATAGTCCCATGAGAGCAAGGGATGCAGCACCCCACGGGAAGGTCCAGCCCCATTTACCCCTGCCATGGCACCCGACCTTGTCTCCTCTCTACCACTCTGGGGTCTCAGGCCCATGGAGGGGGCTGAAGGGGTGGCCTGTGTGGGGAGGGGATAATTGCCCACTCCTCCTCTCCCCCACAGGCACCAGGACCCCCTGGCCATGGGGTTGCATTGGGATGAAGTGTCACTGCAGCACAGGCTCCACCTTCTTGCCCCAGGGAGCTCCCTGCTGGTGCAGGATGGTTTAAGATTTACAGGGCTTGGGAGGGGAGGGCCGGGAATGGCTTTTGTGCCATATTTCGGGGTGTGGAGCAAAGGAGAAGTGGTCATTGTGGAGCCCTGCCCACTCTCATCATGCAGCTGTGACTTCCTGCAGGGTCCACGTCTTCCAGGAACATGAGTTGTCCTGGCTGGAGGGAGTCTGGTACCTGGGAGGGGCTCAGCCAGGTCTGTGCCCACAGGAAAGTCAGGGTGAGGGCCAGGGGCCTCATCTCCATCACCCGGTGCACCTGCAGGAGAAGGGAAGGCCAGCAGTGATGTCGCGTCCCCATTGTGACGGCTCTGCTGCTGTCTCACAACAGCAAAGGCTGCGGCTGCTGCAAAGCCCCTGCTCCTCCGTACTGGGGGGAGCTTTCTCTGTGCTGCGGGGGACTCCCTCTTCTGGGAGTGACCTCTCTAAGCCCACCCAGACTCCCTTCATTGCCCCAGGGCTGCGCTGGCTGAAAAAAACCAGAAAGACATGCTGTGAAGGTGGTGTCCAACTTACAAATGGTCTGAGGCTTCTTGGTTATTTCTGTCTTCAAACACATTCTCCCATAAGCTCCTCTCTTGTGTTTGCTGCACACATGTATACACGTACCCCCTGATTTAACCCTGATTTCACAGGTGCTGTCCCCTGGATGCTGCACCGAGCACAGGGTCTAGCTCCTGCCCTCCTGGCTGGGAGGCAAAGCTTGGAAATCCAGGCTGTGAGCCGGGGCCTGAGGAGCCAGCTTTTTCCATGCCAGCCACGGGTCCACCCTGAGAGGTTCATTTTCTGGGGTCGTCGGGCCCTTTCATGACAGCCAGGCTTTGGTGCACGTGGCCAACCTGGGAGGCTGAGAGGTCTAGGACAGCAGCCCCCATCAAACCCCTCTGTGTTAGCAGACCTAGTAGTACTATGTTAGCAAACATAGTAATATGTTCACAAAGCACAAATTGACTGGCCAGACCATGCTGAACGCTTACAGCATACAGCAGAAACCGCTCCAGATTTGGAAGCAGCAAAGGTTATCGGATACTACGATCATAGCGGCGGCAGGCGGAGCCACACTTATGCTTTCTAAGAGAGGCTGAAGAGAGTCAGCACCAAATCTGCATAGAAATATGTGGCCCGGGGCGTTCTGGCCCTAGCCAAGCCCAAGCTCTGGGGAGCACAGCTGTGCATGTGGCAGGGGATTTCCCCAGCTCCCGGCAGCTTTGCTCTCAGGTCTGTGCATTCAGACTGACCCCGCCCCCGCCTCCCCGTGCTGGCCGTGCCCCCTTCCCTGCTTCGCCTGCTTGCAAGAGACCCTCATAGAAACACCAGGAAGTGACCCCCCAGATACAGCACCCAGCGTGACTTTTCTGAGTTTTCGCTGTCCCTGTGGACCGAGACCTTTGGGAACATGAAAACAGAGAGGGGCTTGATGGGGGCTGCTGTCCCAGACCTCTGAGCCTCCCAGGTCGGGAAGCAGCAGACACAAGCAGCTGCCAGGAGAAGAGAGGGAACCATTGCACGGTTGCATCCGGGTGCAGTCTTCTGCAGAAGTGCAGCAAGCGCCTGGACCCTGTCACTGCCTCTGCATTGAAGGCAGTGCCTGCACTCACCTTTGGGGCACCCAGGGGCAAAGCCAGGCCGGAGAGATGGGCCCGTTGGGCAGGCTGGTGCACACAATGGCAGCGATGAGGGAGGTTCAGTCAGAACATAACAGCCCGGTGAACTTGGCTTGTACTTTCATTTTTGTCCTGTGCTTTCACTTTCGCCTGCCAGGGTGCACCTCCCTCTTCCCCCAGCAGCTGCGGCAGGGAAGTGAAGAGCAGCTGCAGGATTGCACCTGTGCTCAGTGCACAGGGCCAGCCCACCCAAGCACCGAGGAGCCCACGGGGAGGACCGATGGCCACGTGCAGACAGACCCAGCCAGGCTGTGCTGTAGCCTCAGGATCGGGGTCAGCTCCAGCTCCCCAGCTACATTGCGAGAGGGACCGGAGCTGGGCTGGATGGCAGTGCACACATGGAGGGCTCTCTGGATCCCTGCCCTCTTGCTTGTGTATACAGGAGCACAGCAGCAGTTTCCAGCTCCAGGACCCTCAGCCAGGGGCGAATTCTGCAGGCCCCACAGATCCCCCCCTGGCTGGGAAGTGACGCTTTGGGGTCCCAGGGGATGTCGGCAGGTGCAGCCTGGCAATGGGGAGTCCCAGGGGGGCAGGGGCTCAGCGGGCATCGGCCCTCAGTGACCTCCTCTGACCACATCCCTGCTTGAGCTATTCCAAGGAGCCACTGAGATGTCCTGTCTTTAGGGGCCCAGCATCCCTCTAGGGCCTGCGTTGTGGTCTTGCTCCTGCTTGTCCCCAGGACGTGTTCAGCCCCGGTGGAGTGAGGGCTCCCACAAGAGCAGCTTCTATTCCTTGCAAGTCTAGAGCTGGTCGGCCTTCCCCCATCCCTCCTGTTCATGGAGCACGTCCACGTGCTTGTCTGCACAACCATCACCAATAAGATATCGTGCTGCACACCTTTGTTCTCCTGCCCTTAGCCACTTGTTATCCAACGGCTCTCTCTCCTCACCGGTGCAGCTGTCTGTTGCCATGTGGCAACCTCCTCGGTTTGCAGCACAAGCTGGCGTCATGGGTGAAAACAGCCAGAGCTGTTTGATGCCCAGCTGTGGGGGATAACCAGCAAAGCTGGTAGGAGCTGCTGCCTTGACCCAGGTCTGCCCAAGGGAGTCAGGCATCTAGGGGACAGGTTGTAGGTCATGCCCTCAGCTTGTCCCTTGGCCTTGAAGGCATTAAGCAGCCAGGATTTGAGCAGCAAGGCAAGGGAGGTTGGGATGGAGATGAGATCTCCCGTCACCACCCCGCAGCGAGCACTGAGCTCAGTGGCCATGCCTGCCCCACGGCAGCAGATCATAGTGTTGAGATGAGCCCTATCCATGCTCCTTAAGCCCAAAGTGATGTGACAGGGATCCCCCTAGCATCCTGCTCCAGACCTAGGTTTCCCACCTGCTCAAGGCCCCTGGGCTGCCTGTCCCCCTCCCTCCTGGGGGTGACTTTCATGAGGTCTGAGCTCTGCAGCACTGCTGCAGCACAGACACATCCGTGGCCTCCGTGTCAGATTGTGGGCAGGAAATGTCTCTGCGCTGAGTGGAACGGGACGAGCTCTGACAGCACAGAGCTGGGACCGGTTTGCAAACTAGGATCGTCCAGCAGCATGGCTGGAGCAGGGCTCTGGCCACTGCTAGCTCAGCCCTTCCCAACCTTGTTAGGTCGAGACCGCCCTTGGGAAATGCCAGATCTTAGTTGTCACTGCTTTTTTGATGGCAGAAATATAACAGAGCCATTCTCCCATGGCACAGACTCAGAAAGACCAGAGCAGCACAGAAGGCTGCTATCACTCTGGATTCCTACGTGGGTTTATGTTTTCACACCTACCAGTGCTAACGTTGCCCTTGAATGGATCTCAAGGTTTAGCAGCCCGAGCTCTCTGACACCTGAAATGCTGTGACCATGATGCCTGGTCAGACCCTGTGGCAAAATACCATCTCCGTCTTTACCCAAACTCTGCTATCTGACCATTTGGTTACCATGGGCACTGCAGAGAGCAGACATCCCATGGGCTCCAGGTAACCCTGAATTGTAACCTGAGCTGGATATATTCCTGAGGGAGCGGGTAAACCTACTCCCTCTGCCTACATGACTGGCCTCACACACCTGGGTGGGGGGTTTAAGCTCCCTATTTTTCTAAGCAATGCCAATATGACTGGGATGGGTCTAAAGACCCTGCCAGTCTACCCAGCAACCAGTGATGCATTTCGAATTGGCTGGCTGGCAGCCAACAGTTGCTGGCCTCCATTGGACCAGGTAAATGAGGTCATAAGGGCTATATAAGTGAAGGACTGCCCAGGAGGAGGGGCAGTAGCCACGTTGAAAAAACTCAGAGAGAAGCTGGACCATCTGAAACTTGCTCTCTCTCTTGAAACTCATGATCAATGAGAACCTCCCGCCCTCCAGGGGGAACCCCCCCCTGCCTCTGGATGATACTCGAGATCTAACTAGATACATAGCTTGCAGCAACTCAGATGTATGATCAAAGGCTACCATGCCACTTTGCTCTAAGGGATTTCTCTGGTTTTGCTCTACCCTGTACCCTATTCCAAACTTACTCCTTTTAACCAATAAAGTTCTCCTTTGTACTTAGCATGAGAAACTTATTGGGAGAGGGTCTAGATTATGCTTTGGGGGTCCCCTTGGTTCAGCTGACTAAGGGAGACCACTATTTGTATTTCAGACTGTGGGAAGCACCCCAAGTTCTTGCAGGTGGTCAAGTACCCTCAAGGGCTAATAGGCCTGTGTTTCCCAGAGGGCACAGGTCCAGGATCAGTCCAGACTCTGGGTGGTGATGGTGTTACCCCCAGGCTAGTGGGTGTGCTCTGGGAAGGGGGTTGGCCAGACGTGAGGCACCTCCAGGGAGGCTCTCGGAGCTGGAAAGTGGTCAGGTGCAGTGAGGTGGGTGGCTCAGCACAGGAGCATTCCCTACTGGCCCTCCACAGACCCCATCTCCCCTCTCATAATGGGCTCTGCCTCAACCCAGTGTAATCAGTGGGTGCATCTATATGAGATGCTAACTTTTCAGTAGCTTAATAAGACTGCAGATTAGTGTGCACGGCAAAACCCATGCTAATAAGCTACTGCACAGTGTTATGAGGCTACTGCACAGCTAGTGTCACTAAAAAGCCATGTGCCTGTGCTGCTGTGCAGTAGCACCATTTACTGCGCATTGATTTAGTACTTGGTTATACAAGTACTAAATTTAATGTGCAGTAACTGTGGCACATTAATGAAAGTGTAGTTGCACCCAGTGTGTGCCTCAGAGACAAGCCTGGCATTTGCATGTAGGGGGAGGTACAGTAGAGGACCCTGGAACCAGGCCCTCGCTGCATACTTTACCCCAGACTGCTATTGCTCATTAGTCTGTAGTCACAACCCTCAGGCCGCTTCCATGTCTGACTCTGCTCACACAAGTATCCCTCTTCATGCTTCTGCCATCACTGCTGTGCAGACTCACCTCTCTGGCCCGCTTCTCCGTCATGCAATGGACCCCAGCTGTTGTCACAGCTCTACCCGCCCAGCTCCCAGCCTTCACAGCTGCAGAGGGTGGGGTCTTCAGAGCAGCTCTAAAGCATCCCTAGCCTTCCTGCCTGGCCTGCTGCTCTCCAGGTGCCCTGGCCTCCATCTCTCCACCCACCCCTCTCATGCCAGGCCTCTAAAGCCTCTGCTTCCTTGCTGGCTGGCTAGGTGGATCTACACGAGATGCTAAATGCACCAGAGCCCAATATGCTACTGTGCAGTAGTAGTAGGCTGCTGCACAACAAGCATCACCAAAAACACGTATGCCAGCGCTACTGCATAGTAGCCTGAGTTACTGTGCATCCATTTAGTTCTTGGTTATTCAAGTACTAAACCTAATGCGCAGTAACTATGGCACATTAATGAATGTTTTGACATGCCCACTGACATGCTGCCACTGTCTGAATTCAGCCTCAGTAGAACTGCTGTTGTTGGGATTTTCCTTAATTGTGCATTGACTCAGCTAACGCATGTGTGGCAGGCCCATCAGGGGAGCAAGATCGGCCTTCTGCCATCCCTGACAGAGGATGCACCAGTACTCTCAGGGGTGGGGTGCACATGCACACATCACCACTGATCCTGTAATACACCCTTGGCAAACGTTATAGGGTTAGGTGTCCACACACACACCCATGCAGGTTAGGGCTTCTGTTTTTCATGTCAACACCCTTAAGGGTCTGGACTCCAGGCACTCTGAAAATCCCCTGGAGGATCCTTGGAGAGCCAAATTCCCAACAGCATGGGCAAAGGATAGCCTGGATGTCACAGGCCAGCTGGGCACTGTGAGTGTACCAATTTTATCACAGGCCAACTGGGCTATTTGATTCAGTTTTGGATTGAGGAGGCAAAGCTGGGAGTGGAATAAAGGCAAATTTATTATAGCTTACACACACACAACAGTTAACAGAAAGATAAATGCGATAAGCAGATAAGGCAGTATAAAAGAGCTAATAGTAAATAATAACAACAGATAGTAATAACAGATAGATAGATAGATCAATCTGTCACAGGCCAATTGGGCACTGTGAGGGTATTAGCCACACTGGGCTGTTCAAAACAACAAATAGACAGACATGGG